>NC_027749.1:41146836-41147663 GCF_000695525.1 Brassica oleracea var. oleracea
TAAAGAATGAACTTTCCGTGGTTTTTACGGTAAAGTTTGATTGATAATCTAAGAAATGGCGAGGTACGTGAGATGGGTTCGCTACGGTATTCGGGAGATAGCATCAAAGAGTAGACGAGAATGCATGGACTGATGTCGTATCGAAGTTTCGCTCGAGCTCCGAACGGAATGGACGTTTGGTCGCTGCGTAGCGACTGAGCTTTGGCTCGAACTCGATCACTACGTAGCGACCGAGCGGAGCACGTGTTTGGTCGCTGCGTAAATATCCTTCTCGAGCTCTTGTCCGATGATTCGCGTTTCTTCCGCAAAGCTTTTCGTAAAGAAGAATCTATTTCGAAAAAGTATTTATCGAAGAATTTTTCTTCTTCGGGGATGAGGGTCATCGATACTTCGCCAGAAAAGCTTGTGAGCGGTTTCGGAGTTGGATTTACTTCTCCGAGTTCAATGCTTATCCGATTGAGAGTGTCGCGGAAGATTACATTGACCGTGCTTCCCGTGTCAATGAGTACTCTTCCGACTTCCAGATCTCGTATAACGAGGTCTATGACGAGCGGATCACAGTGAGGCTGATCGATCCCGCCGGCTTCCTCCTTTGTGAAGGTGATTGAGCAATTCTGATCGTCTCGGGTAGGAGACCATGTAGGCCAGTTCGCGCTTGACTCCGCCTTCCGCTGGTATGCCTTGATGGCCGAAACCGTATTGTTGCATAATTGCGATCCTTCGATGATCATGTTGACTCTACGACAATTGTTATCGTTCCCTTTGTCTTCTGGCCTCCTGCCGCGTTTATCCCCAGATTGGTTTCTTTGGGGAGATCTCTCCGCGGG
>NC_027749.1:41148156-41149452 GCF_000695525.1 Brassica oleracea var. oleracea
CTTCCTCGTTTTTGGGTCTACATCTTTCGAGGACGATCTCGCCGACTTATGCTTCTGCAATAAGATTTTCGTTTCTTCCTCGATTATGATGTAGTCCGTCGCCTTGTGGAGTGCGTCTTGGATCATCTGCAGTTTTTCGAGGGATATCCATTTTCTGAATTTTGACTTGTACCAGAGCGCCTTTCTGAGCGCATCGATGGCCACCTTGTCGCTTATCCCGCTGACCCTGGATATTACCAACTTGAACCGGCTGATGAACTCGCGGAGGGGTTCCTCTTCCCTCTAGGACAGACTCCAGAGATCAACATCGGAAGTTTCTCTATATATGAACATAGATTATTGCTTGAGAAATTCCGATGCGAGCTGTCGGAAACTCCCGATAGAGTTTCGTTTAAGGCGCTGCGGCGTTGGCTGGTGCGTTGGCCGCGGATACGTCCGCTGCGGGAGTGTGGAGGTCAGTGCCACTGCCTCCGTTAAGAGGAGTCTGCACGTTATCCGTGTCGTCAGTTGACATGTCTGGTTGAGCGTGATGTTGTTGAGAGTTAGATTGATTCGTACCCCCCTCCTTCTAGCGCCAAACTGTGGGAACCGAAATTCGCATTGTTGATTTTCGTTTAAATAAGGAAACTAGGAAAACCCTAATTTCCCAGAGGTCCCGGATATCTGCTAATACCACACGCCAAGCAAATCAGAACACAGTAATGACAACGAAGAAGTATAAAAATCGTAAGAAGAGAGCAAAGAGAAGTCTTGTTTCGAATTTGCGTATGAGCGTTTACAACAAGGTTTAAGCCTGGGCTCGAGAGCTGTCGGCGAGATTCCTAGTTCTAGCAACCCTAAGACGGCTAAACCTAATTGAGTCGCAGCTCGAAATAACAAAAAACGGAAAGTTGCCTAATTGCTCTAAATGCTAAGTTTTCTCTGAAAAATTTCCTCCTCATGCCTCTCGCCTAGGACCCCTTATATACTGGCTCCAAGGTCGGTTTACGCTTTTCCTCTTCTGCCCTTAAGCCGCCATAGCATAAAATTAGAGATATTCTATTTTTTCCGATCTTCGTAATTATCTTCAAAATTTCGTATTTATCTGCGGAAACATGACATTTATCTTCCCTTGCGAACCAAGCGTAAACCGACATGCGGTTTACGGGCTGTTGGTTAAGAAATCGTAATTTGGGCATCGAGTCATGTCTTAGGTCCCTTTGGGCCGTCTTTCGACTCGAAGCGTTTATTACGGCTTCTTTCGATAAAGAATGAACTTTCCGCGGTTTTTACGGTAAAGTTTGATTGATAATCTTA
>NC_027749.1:41161440-41175546 GCF_000695525.1 Brassica oleracea var. oleracea
ATTTTTCTTCTTCGGGGATTTGGACGTTAACTTCGTCGTAACCGTTTTCGACCCCAACACTCTTGCAGATAATTTGAGATATGTTTTTACAATGTGACAAGGATGAAAGGCTAAACAAGGAGATTCAATCTATTTTTATTTCTCTGCAGCGAAGAAACCATATTGTAACAACTTCAACCGTGGAAATAACAACAAAGATCACATAAAATCCTCACTAAATAGGGTATCTTTAATTATCTCAAATTTTTAAAATTTATATTTTCTAAACCAAATTAGGATAAAAACGTCTTATTACATATACGAAAGTGTTGTTTTCAAAAAGGTAAAAAAGATAAGCATTTTTCAAAATTTAAATCATAAACAAAGTATTTTTCAAATTATCCCGTAAATAAAACATAAAAACTATATTTACGAAATTAATTTTTTCTAAAATATTAATTTTAGTGAAATGGAGGGCTAAAACTTAAAAGACAAGCGAAAAGAGAAAAATTGACGTCACCGAATGAATATAAATATTATTTTGCAGCTTGGTAGTATATGTACTGTCATTAATTATAAGTTTAGAGGTTTCTTATGTAATAAAATCATTGGCAGGGGCAATCCAAAATAAAAAGAACTTAACGAAATTATATACAAGCTCATAGGGAAAAAAGTTGTTTTATAACATTTTGGAATAAGAAACTGCATTTGAAATTAGTTTTGTATTTCTAATATAAAACAAAAACAAGTGGGTGGTATTGATTCAGTCCACAAAAAAAAGAGGTGGATAGTCTACCAAATACTTGTACATTTTTAATTATATTATATTGCACGTTAAATAGTCTAGATTAACTACTTCGAAATTTATCTACCAAAAAAAAAGAAAAATTGGCGGGATTACACTCAAACATTCACATAAAAAGCCTTATGCCCCATAACTTCTTTCTATTTTTCTTTCACAATTTTACCCTTCACGACCACACAGGCTACGAAGCGCAGCACCGGTTCGCTTTATGTGGCGTGTCAGAAGCCCCTCTTATTTCCATTGGACAATACGAAGGTTCGTGAATTTCGCGACTCCAAAATGATGAGACGTGATCTGACCGAGCATCTAGGAGTCTCATTAACTCCATCTTCCCAACTAATTTAGATTCATCTTTTCATATTACCTCCTTCTTCCATCGTTCTACTATTCATCGAACCCTAAATCCCTAATTCACAGTCACTTCACCTCTAGATTCCTTCACGATGGACGATCTTAATTTACCTCCCAGGATCTTTGCCGCCGGCCACGAACCAGTGGGTGAGCGTGTTAACTCGTACCACAAGATCAAGAAGACCAAAGCGATTATCGACGTACTTGAACCCGAAGAATTGGAGTTTTTACGGAACTCCACATTTGGGAAGATTATCGCCATTGACGAGAACCCTCCATTTTTCGGCGCCTTGGGTCTGTACGTTGTTGTTAGATTACTCAAAGTTAACAAAAAGTATGAGGTTTGGTTTCTATTTGCCGGAAATCCAATCAGGATGTCTCTCCGCGAATTTGCCATTGTCACGGGCTTGAACTGTTCCAAGCTTCCAGAACCCACCAAAAAGAAGAAGAACCCGTTGAAAGAGAAGCTTTACTGGAACAAACTGTTTGGGTCTTTCAAGTTCTGTACTTTAGACACAGTGATCGGTATGTTGAAGAAGAAGGTAGTCAAAAGCCACGAGGTTAGGATCAAATTCGCATGTCTCGCTATCACTTCGTCAATCCTCTTTCCTTCTTCACACCAACCTCGCATCATACCGGAGCATGTGGAGCTTATCAGGGATCTTGATGAATTTCTAGCTTTCCCGTGGGGGAGGGCTTCGTTCCAGTCTCTTGTTACCTCCATTGTTGCTAAGGATGAAATCGCCTTATCGCAATCGTCGGTTGCAATTCGGTGTTATGTTGATGCGATTCAACTAGTCCTTCTTGCAGCCATTCCTCAGCTGAAAGAAGAAATCTTGCACACCGAGCCGGTGGTTATAGTAGAATCAGAAAGCGACGGCGAATCGTTGGTAGAAGTGTTGCCATCGGAAGATGACACCGCGGCACCGACTGATAAGACATCTCAGCCGGCCAAATACTGTAGGTAGCAACCTCTTAAACATCTAATACATCCCATTAACTGTTAAAATTTTGTATTAACGCCTATCAATATATCTTTTGTGTTTCTTAATCGAGATCTGTCATACTTCCCCGCTAACACCATTAGAACCCGTTACCTTGGAAATTAACCGATAAACCTTTTTATATCCGATAACATCTCGAAATACATATTCTTTTTAAATCTGATAGACATCCCCTGGGTGTTTTTTCCTCATATGTAGGTGCCTGTGAAGTGCATTCTAGACGAGCCGTACAAAGAATGGTCCACTGGTTTAGACCTCACGTGGGTAGATGAAACAGGTGATGATCTGGTAGACAACATGGTTCGTTTGATCGGTGAGGGGTTTACTTTCCGGAGGGAAATGTTTAAAGGTGGTCTCACCTCGGCTGATCTTGTTAGAATGAGGGCAGAGAAGAAACTGAAGGAAAAAGAACCCAAAGAAAAGGATTCAGTAGCCGAGGTTACGCACGCCGAAGCACCCGACCAATTGAGACCCCCAACGGATTTTAGTGATCAGATATTAGCATTGGAGAGGCGTATCGTCCGAGCCCTTGGCGCCAAGATAGACAATCTCATGGCCTCAACTGACCACTCACATCAGGTAGCTCTTATCCAGACAACCGTGTCTAGTTTCCTTCAGAACATTGAGATGAATCTCGGGAAGGTTATTCTCGACCAACTAAAAACAATGGAGAGCGCCGTAATCAAAGGTGTGATAGATTCTATCGTTAAGAATGGGATTAGCATCGTTATGTCTGAAGAGGATCTTCCTAGAGGTGAGGCTACCGCTCCCGTGCATTCCTCTAACAATAGTTCTCTGGGGGCCGACCCCACTGGCCCTCCCGAACCAGTAACCACACAGGCTGATGTCACCGATTGCCGCATCAACGAAGTGTTGCGTGATCTGAACCAACATGCGGGGTTTAGCCTTCATGAAAAGAAAGATACCTCTACTCACCCTGATGGAAGTCAAGTCAAAGTCTTAGCTGACAACCACACACAAGATCTGGTATGTCATTTATTAGACCCACTATGTAGTAATTATTTTCATGCTTCACATGCTCTCTCTTCCGTTATATATTCAAACTTTTTAAATACTTTTGAAGGAGCCCGTGAATGACAAAAACCATTAAGTTGACCAGACAGTGTTACCCGTCGACGATAACACCAATACAGAAGAGGTATTCTCTCTTTTAGCTGTTAATCAATCATAAAAAGTAAATGATCCCCCACTTGGCAACTTTCCGTAGGCACACAAGGCAGGCACAATGCTTGAACCTCCCGGGGCTGGCCTGATCCCTTCAAATGAACAGTCCCCCCCCCCCCCCATCAGGCGACCCCGAGATGGACGAGGTAACCACTCCGTACTCTTATTTTCCCCCATATCCCATCATTTACGTACATTGCTGAGTTGCTACGTCTTTCCACACACGATCAGATGCTTATACCTTATTATCTTCTCGAAATGCCGTCTTTCTCACTCAGACTCTCACAGGAAGACGCTTCTGTTGATACGGAGCCAGCTAAACCGATAAACTATGTTCTACCCGCTACCGACAGCGTTGTAGAGGCTGCGGAGACCAGGAGGAGTAAAAGGCCGCGGACCACGCCTGCTGGTCTTCATGATTACAAGTGTGAGCTTAAATCAACTTCGGGCCTCGCTATAATGCCTGATATTGACATGCATTTCACGCTCATGGAAGAAGCAGCCAATCTCGAATCGTAAACGATCCCCTCATTTGATAACATTATAAGTCTTCCTTAGCAACCACATTTACAGTTAACCGCTAATCCTTTACCTTGCAGTGCACTAACTCTTCGTAACAGATACTCCATCACGTCAAGGGAGTTCTGTGATATTGGTCATCGCACCACTATCATGTCTACTGGGGTAAGAACCAATCCTTCTTTTTTATTCTGTTTTTAGACTTATACTTATACCTTGCTGTACTCTAGGTCATGGACGCTCTGATTGATTTTGTATCGCGCCGACCAGATTTCGGACCCAATGCTGCTTTATACGACACCAAGCTTCCAGTAGCTCTCATGAGCTACCACTCCCATTTTGATAAGACGGCAGCGAAAGACCATACCAAGCTGAAGTTTCACGACGTCCCGCTTGCGAAAGCATCTGAGCAGTCTTGTGAGAGGATATATTTCCCATTCAACATGGACAAACATCACTGGGTTGGAGTTTGCATCGACATCAAAGCGCTCACTCTCCATGTGCTAGACTGCAAAACCTCCCTACGTTCCGACAGCTTGCTAAAGAAAGAGCTCAACCCTATAGCTAATCTCATTCCTTACGTCCTCAAATCCTTCGCTTATCTGGAAACCAATGCAACTCTGAAGGCCTTTACCGTGTCAAGGAGCAAGGGAATCCCTCAAATCACTAGCTTGACAGACTCCGCAGCAATGACTCTTCTTTTGATTCAAGTTCATGCTGGCGGTGGCGTCGCTGCTTGCAAGGGTATAACCCTTCGTGTACTCCCCGATGCAGCCAAGCAACTGGCTGTGAAACTGTTCGATGATCTCTACAAGTAACTCTTGTGTTGTCTCGGTATATTAACAATTGATTTCTTGGTCGTTGTTGGCCTTTTTGTTTTAATTTGTCTTTATTATCCTAATTTGGATTGCAACCTAAACTTTCTATCTAGTATCTTTTTAATTTTTTGACTTGTTCACTCAACAACACTAACAGTCTCTTATAACAAACAAAATTAGGGGTGAAAACCTAACCCACATTAGTAGCAATTTCTCCAACTATTAGCCGTTAACTGATGTACTCTTAACGCTAACACTTAATTTATCGTATAGGTCAGAGCTTAAACAAAATCCAAAAAGACGAAGTCTTCATCCAAATATTTTCATGATGTCGATAACGCCAAAGGACACATGTATCCTTCTGATTCGATATTAGGATTAACTAGTTCAATTATTTTCCAACTTTTTCCAAAGAAGAAAATATATTGCTGACTAACATTCATATATGAACCACTAAGTTTGTTATCGATAACTAACTCATCTCATTAGCTAGCTAACAATTGATTCATCACCTAAGTTTGTAGTTAGTGCCCAACAAGACGTAGTAACGAGACAATATTAACTTAAAACGGGGGAGTCATTATTCAGACCCTCCATTGCACATACATATGCTTAAATGGGGGCTGCTTAGGGGAACTTAGTTCTGTACATCATAACAAAAGAAGGTCGCCCCAGATCTGACCATTACAAAAGAAACATTAGAACTCCACTCACCCCTACATACTTAAGTCTTCTGCTCCAGCTTCATATAGGCATCTTGCACGTGACCTTGTTATGGTCAGTTCCTCCACACCTGCTGCAGGTTATGCGGCGCTTGAAAATCCCAGTCATCTCCATGTTTACACGAAATTAGGTGCTAACATATTTTATTAGTAGGTATTGAAATTCTTTCCCAGTAACTAGTGATATATATGGGGTAGATATAATAACCTTGTACTCCCCACGAGATGGAATCCTTGCTTTCCTTGGCCTCCCTGGTGGTCGGCGAGTTGCTGGAGGGTGAAGGTGCCCATTCTCTCCATTCACACCGAACTTATATGCGGCAATATTGGCATGTTCCACAGGGTTGATGCTATCACTGTAGGCCAATGCCCAGTAAGCGTTGATATAAAACACACCAACCTTACTCTCCACGGACTGCCTAGCATATATAGCAGCACACACTGCATGCGCACATGGGATGTCCAGCGTTTCGAATTCCTTGCAAGAGCAAGTTTTATTATCCATATCCACACGGTAATACATCCCATTGCCATCTACAACCTCGTACTCATGGTTGCTAATGTGTTTAACAGCATATCCCGTGGAATCCGTGAAGCTCTTCGCTAAGATATCAGTTACCCTTGGAGTTAGCGCACCTACGTTCCTTGCGGCTGCTTCACGGTGGGTTGAGAACCATCCCATCATCATTGATCTAATATAATCCAGCAGTGAGACAATTGGATACTCACGAGCCTCTGAGAGTGCTGCGTTCAGGGACTCCGCCAGGTTACTTGTCATGATGTTGTACCTTGCCCCCTCAAAATGTGACCTAGCCCAGTGCTCAAGACCGATCCTTATCAGATAATCCGCACATGCGCTGTCAACAACTATGATCTCGTTGAAGTGCATGTAGAAATCCTCTAGCCTGTATGCTCTGGCTGCTTTTCCCATGAGGTAGAGCAAATGTCTCTTCTTGAAGATGGTCTGGACGTTTCTCTGAAGATGTAACAGACAAGCACAATCCTTAGCAGCTGGATATACCTGTTAGACATCAACCAACACATTAACGCATCAACCTAAAACTCTAAGGTAAACTTTTTACAAGTTGTGTTTGCTAATCGCTAACGAATATATTACACACTAACATTAACATTTAGGTTCACTCCCATATAAATCTACTCTATTACACGGAACCAATGCTCACCCTGCGTATTCCAGAGTAGATGGCATTGTGTCTGTCGGAAACGAAGACAAGGTCCTCAGCATCAGGTACTACCGCCAGGAGCTTGTTGAAGAACCAGGTCCATGATTGGTCATTCTCACCATCGACTATCCCAAAAGCAATTGGTAAAATCTAGTAGTTCCCATCTTGTGAACTTGTTGTGAGCAAACACTCTGCAAACTTCCCCTTCAAGTGAGTTCCATCAATGATTATCACCTTCCTCAAGAAATTGAATCCCCTTATGCTAGCCCCAAAGGAAAGAAACAGGTACTTGAAACGCTGGATATCGCCCGGCCCCCTAGTGGTCTCCAATGCGACCAGAGTCCCAGGGTTCGCAACCGCCAACTGCTGGAGATACGACGGTAAAGTGCTATATGCTTCCTCCGCATTTCCCCGCCCATTCTCTATAGCTTTCTCCCGGAACTTCCAAGCAGTCCAGTACGAAATCGGAACACTGTGGTCCGTCCTCATCATCTCCCTTAAAGCTCCTGGTCTTGGGCCACTCCCTGTGCCAACGTACTTGCTCCTCATCATCCCTCCCACAATCGATGATGTCGCTTGCCTTGTAAACTGTCCCCTTTCATCAACAGTGCACATGTGAACATTTTCCAATGTCTTCACCTCAAAACGCGGGCACCCTAATATCTTAGCGGCATAGACCCGCCACACACAGTTAACTCCACTACACTCCAGCACCACTTTCCCCGGTTCTGACTTCCTCACAAAGTATCTGAACTTGTTGGCCAATGCGTAGATGGACATGTGGACCTTGAACGCATCCTTGTCTACAAACACCTGCCCCACGTATAGATGGCTACTCTTCTCCATGGCCTCACCCTCTTTAGTTACCCACATAAACGTTAACAACTAACAAGGCAACTAACAGGTAGAAATATATTAACGAAACCGTATTAGCTAACTTAGCATCTCACAATCACCAGCTTCATTCCATTGGGGTTTTACATCAGCTCGCCCTGCAGGTGGATTTCCAGTACATGTTCCCATCTGCAAGTTGAAGTACTGACGCGTTGGACTGTTTTGATCGTTCATCTCGCCTTTCCCTTTGTTAGCGGACCTCCCAGACATTCTGATAATATCAATAGTCCCACCTAACATCAGCATTAGCACGCAAAGTTTCAGTTATACTCTATTTAATATCCTTCACACCATCACGTAAAGCATGCACTAAGTTCTTTTACTATCTATCTTACCTATTGCTAAGCTCATAGTTGGGTCCCCCTCTGGCTCCTCCGGACCACCGTCATTGACCTCTTGGCCGGTATCATCCCCCCTAGGGTTTGCAGACCCTAAACCACACCCCCACGTTCCAGCTGGAGTACTGACTCCCCCCGGTGTCGAGTGCTGTCATTTTCCCCTTGTCCTTAGCCGCTAACTCCCCCGGGCTACCGACCTCAACAATATAAGCCGCTACACCAAGAGTTATCGACCAACATACTCCCTCAGTTTCTAAATGTAAGTAGTTTTAGCAAAAAGAGTTTGTTTCCCAATATAAGTAGTTTACATATTTCAATGCATCTTTTTCATTTATTGGATATTGTGTGACCAATGAAATAATATTAGGTTTTTAATAATTGGTTGAATTAATTGGTTAAATGATATATTTTTTTAAATAACAATTTTCTAAATATTCGTGCTTTTAAGCAAAACTACCTACAATAAAAAACGGAGGGAGTATTAGTTAAACTATTACGGAGTACGTTACTCACAGGTAAACATAAGGAAAACAACATATTCGATAAGTTACTCAATACCTATTGTTAAGCCCAGCTCCGCATTTTTTGGTTGCTCCCGTGGGTATTCCGCAAGCCTGATCATACCATCATCGTCGGGTGTGAATACTTCCATTTCATCTGATGAATCTGTCTCTGAATGTAGACCATCAATGTCCGTGAGTGGCTGAGTGACCTGAGCCCTGGTCAGACGCACAGCGTTCCTCCTGATCTCAACCATCTGCTCACTGCTGCAAATGGTCATTAGCTTATGCTAGCATATCTGCAGATACCCACGCGCACGAAAACCTGTGTGTGATAAGCGGGTATCACACACGTTAGCATATAATCATCACTTTAACAAAACACCCTTTCCTATATGTTCTACATCATACCTCTCCAAGGGATGGGCTTTGGTGGAACTACTTCTGTCCCGTCTTCCGTCAATCCGAACTCCTCCCTACGCACCATCCGGTAACGACCAACTGCATCGTTACCGTAAGCGACGTACATCGCCAAATTAACGAAGTCTATCCTCACAGCCATGAAAATCTCGACATCACCGTCTTCTACTATGTCCACGGGAGGTGTTGTGTAGTCTCCAGGTATCTTCATCCAGTCGGGGAAGTCATAGGTCAAGGCAACCGGCTTGGTAGGTAAAATTCGGAATTTTTCCCTCACCATCTCAACCAAGGCATCGTATATATATATTATAATCTATAAACCCTAATACCAATCCCGCAGCCCAATACGCAACCAGAGTAACACTTACCGAAGCAATTGTCATCATAATGACTACGGTGCTCTTCTTTACCCACCAGTTTCTCGCCGCCGGAGCCTTTTTGTGTCAGTCACGCCCATCTGAACACGCCTCGACGAAATCCAGGTTTCTATGCGTCTGACACACGCGCTGCCTTCTCTCTCCGTTTTGGAAGCGATAAAGCAAGGATTTCTGTCTTTCATTGTCCAAAAGGATACTCACTTGACCCACTTAAAAATCCATGGGCATTTCTCAAATTTGGGCCCTTTTTGGGTATATTACACCCACTGTTTCGAAAAAAAAATATCCACCAGGAGCTTTGTCCCTCAAATATTTACTGTGATACCACACATACATAGGCGGATCTATGTAAAAAGTAGTCGACACCCCTTTAATAATAAAAATTTTCTTTGTAAGCTATGTACGAAGAACCAGCATAGTTCATTTTGTTGATTTTCTTAGTTCTAACACCCTTAAAATCCTAATCACGGCTTCGATTCCTTAAGTTGTACCATTTTTTATTTTTTTTTAAATTGTTACGGGCCAAAAGTCCAATATATGTTTATTTTTTTTTTCAATCCAAAATTAATCTTTTGGACTAGAAATTTTCATTTTAATTATTGTCTTTCTTATTTATTTGGGTTTCTAAACCTAAATTGAATATGTGTTTATTTTTGACAATTTCCACACTACTCACTAAATTTTTTATATAATAATTTAAATTTTTAATAACAAAATATTAGGAAATCTAATATTATATAAAGTTGCTATTTTAATAACAACTTAATTTTAAGTAATCTTAAATATATATAATAAAATAATAATTTAATTTATGATACCACTAAAAACATTTATGGATTCGCCACCGCACACATATGATATATCACTTTATATTTTTCTTTCGACAAAACAATAGAAATAAAGTATAGTTTGGGGTGTAACAACAGTCGGGATGGTGTTGGTGACTATTGACTAAGGCTGTCGACGGTTGTTGAATTTTAAGTACATTTGAAGGGGAAGTAAAGTATCGAACATCCAAGAGCCATGATTAACTTCAGTCTCTTAACTGGAATTTTTAGCTTCGGCTAAGAGACAGTTTTTAATTTTTTTTAGATTTTAACTAAGAAAAGCTAAGAACCGTCTTTTAAATAAGAGATATAAGAACCGTTTCTTAGTCGAAAAATATATATAAAAAAAAATCAAATCATGAATTAAGAACACCGGCTAAAAGACTAGGGTTAATCATGCTTTTATTTCACCATGTTAAGAAAATAATATTTATAGTTAACAAAAAGAAAAGACGAAACGTATATTTATAGGAAAATGCAATAACATTAAATAATAAGCCACTTTTGCCTTTTGGTTTCGAATGATGACAATCTGTTTTCACTTTTAATGACATGACTAGATTTTGATCCTCGTAACCGCGCGAATATTTGTTTTTATTTTTCTATACATAAATTATTTTTTTAGAACATAAGTGGTACATATTTTTACCGTTAATCATATATTTAAATGTTTATATAACTATTTCAAATACAATTATTTTCTAATTTATATGTTATAATTAATTAATTGTTTGAAACTGTATTTATTTGTCACTTCTTATTATATAATTATCTTATTGTATTTGCATTTAGTTATTAAGCAAATTAATATATTCATGAGAAAACATATTTGAAAATTATTTTGTATTTAATTTATTCTAAATTCTGACCTGTCTTTCAAAACTGGATTTTTTTACTAATATTTTTTATGCTTGTTTATTTTAGATAATATATTATTTTATATACAAAAGTCTAAGATATGTTAATTTTTAGACATGTATTATATAGTTTGCTAATTTTAAGCCGTTCTATCATCATATTATATTTTTAAAATAAATAGTTTATATTTATGAAATTAAAATTTATAAATTTATCAATTGAATATACTTTTATCAAATTAAGTATAATAATTGTATTTTAACATGTCATAACTATAAGGTAGATAAAATAGGATATATTTATTTATTTTTCATTTTATCAACGATAACTTAAAATACATTAAGTTATTGTTAAAATATTTTTACACAGATTTATTAGAATTTTTTAAATATAATATATGTTTATATATTATATTTAAAATGAAAATATATTATGATTAAAGTAGTTACAAAGATTTCATATTATTAGCTTTAAAGAAATACATATTAATTTTTATACATGTATTATATAGTTTGCTAATGTTAACCCATCTTACCAACGTATTAGATTTTATTTTTGAACATAAATATTTATACTAATGAAAATAAAATATATAAATATATAAATTTAGTATAATTTTTCTATATTTAGCTCAATATAATATTTTCTTTTAATATGATTGATTATGATTATATAATAGATAAAATATTATAGATTTTTTTAATTTTTCATTTTATAAACGATAATTGAATATATTAATGTATGATAATAATTCAAACCAATTTTAAAATTAGTGAAAATATTTAAATATGATTTCGAAAATGAAGATCTTGTAAAAATCTTTTAAAACAGATTTGTTAGAATTTTAAAATAAATATATTTATATTTAAAATGAAAAGATATCAAAAGATATTATAATTAAAGTATTTTAAAGTATTTGGGCATAGGGTCCAAATTTTTTTTTTCGTAATTAGTGTTAAAATGGGACCTGATTTTCAAAAAAACATTTAAAAAGGGCCTAAAATTTTAAAGTTATCCATAGAGTATATGTAAATTTTTTTTGAAAAACTATTTTGCCCAAGGGCCCATAATTTACTTGAGCCGGTCTTGTCTGTGTCACTTTAGATTTATGCACACAGATTAAGAAAACGTTTAATTTTACATATTTTTTATATAAAAACATTATTATCCATACATGTAACCATATTTCAACTAATAAAAAAATAAAATAGAAAATATAGTTAATAAATTCTGCATTAAAATACTAAAACAATACTTATTTTGCAACTAAAGTTTTTCTCCGTAACTATATTTAATATGAAATAAAAGAATATAAAAGTGGTGTCGTCACTACGGTAACATCTTTTAAAAATTAATTATAAACCTCACGTGCATGGGGTCCATCTCCTCCTTCCGGATTCCCATGATTTTTTTAAAAGTCTCCGAAGAGCTGTTGGGTTCCTTATTTTATGTAAACCCCCTGTTCGAAACTACGGTAGGCGCTAGTCGGACGGTAATATCGGGTCTAGCGAGTTATCGAAAAATCGGGGATTAAACAGAATATACGCGGAGCCTAGTTTTTAATATTTTTTTTATTTTATTTAATAATTAAAATTAAATATATAGCATAAATAACACTATAATGTGATAATTTATATATACTCAAATTTATATCAATAACTAGCTTTAACAAAATCTATTTTTAAAAATATATATGTATATACACAGGTGTAGACAACAAATAAGGAATTAATTAGAGATTGTTGAAGATAATATCAAATATATAGTGATTATCCATTAAGGTTTTGTCTTTTTATAGACACTAAATATTTCTCCATTTTATATAATTGTTGTAGAAATATCTGGTCATTAACCGACTTTCTCTACTCCTATAAATAGGAGTTGTATCAAAGCTCAATAATAATAATCATCTCACGTACTCTCTCATAACTCCTTCTCTCTTTGCGTTATCTCAAAAACAAGCAAATCATATATATATATATATATATATATATATATATATATATACATATAAACAATAAATAAATCTCTCATATATAAACACCTCTATTATTATTCAACACGTTATCAGCACGAAGCTCTGACCAACTGAGGTTTATCAATCCAAAAATTCTTAAACCAGTCGAGGTAATGTTTAAATTTATGTGTTTTAATATATTTAATTTATTTAAATTTTATTATTGTTCCGGAGTGAGAGGCTAGGCCTTCTCCGTTTATTTTCGGGATGATAGGTGTTGCCTTCCCCGACTGATCGTTATGGTAGGCTATGCCTTAACGATCAGAGAAACACGTAGTAGGCGTTGCCTCTGTGAATAAAAAAAAATAAAGTATCATATCAAATTTGACAAAGCTCAAAATATATGTCCTTGATATTACGGGAAATAGTTATATGACCTGGGCAGTGGGTGCAAAGATGCACCTAAGAGAAAATGAGCTTTGAGAAATCATCGATAAGTTGAAACTATATCGGATGAGAAAAAGATAAAGCCATGATAATTTACACCACTTTAATGATGGTTTATAAGATGAGGTGTATCATGAGAAAGATCTAGAAGATCTTTGAATAATCAAATCCTTGAAAGAAAGGATTCACCAAATTGTTGGAGTTGATGTAAATCCTCCGTGAGAATGGAAAAGAAAAGAAACTCATGATACTAAACCATCAAGTCGGTCCTTCTTGAAAAGGACAAGGGTGTGGATGCGGTTGAAACCGCTATCGTGTTCGTGGAAGAGGACGAGGAAGAAGATTCCGTCCCTAAGAGAATAATGGAAACTTCCACGAAAAATGAAAGTGGTCGGGTGATAAAAGGCAAACAGAAAAAGTTTGATATAGATACTGCCAGAAAGAAAATTGGGTACGTAGTTTTTGTGCGCCAAATATTTAGCCGATCTATATCAAGATTCAAAAAGAAAAAGAGAAATGAAGTGAAATAAACTTCATCTCTTATGAGCCCGGACCATCTTTTCATGGCTTGAATACTCATCTTGATGATACAGATTTTCTGGTTGGTCCAGAAAATAAAAATAAAATGTCGATGTGATATGAGAATTATCTTCCTGAATAAGATTTTGAGAGTCAGGATGGAGATAGATATACCTGACAGTTATTGGGTCATCGTACATGACTACTAAAGGTAACAAATATCTTTCCTCTCTCAAAATAAATAAGTATAGTATCTATTAATATAAAAATTATTATTGACTCTAGAAGAGCTTATGATGAAAAGACATGCATAAGAAAAAGATGGCAAAATAATGAGTGGTAAACCTGAAATTTACTGATATATAGCCATCTCCGATAATGTTATCGACATTATTGTGAAAT
>NC_027749.1:41175635-41187469 GCF_000695525.1 Brassica oleracea var. oleracea
CTGAAGTTTACTGATATATAGTCATCTCCAATAATGTTATCGACATTATTGTGAAATGTTGAAAAACCAGAAGTTTTTCATATAGCATGTCTTAAAAGAAAATAAAGGAAACCATCCTTGGTGATGAATCATCAAGCAAGTTCACTAGATGTGATTTCTTTAACCAGGTCCCAATTTAGGATCTCACTCTAAAGGATTTGAAACATAATTCATCCCAAATGGGAAAACTGGATATGTTATTGGTTCTAGAGTGGGATTCAGTACGAGATTTTAGACATGGAGTGTCATCTCGAGGGGGAGAATTAAAGAATCCTAGTGAGTGGAACTTTGAGAAATTATCTTCGCACTTGAAAAAGAACTTGATAAAGTAAATTCAATTAAGATGATCCCCATGATCGGGTGTAAACATGCACAACTGCATGTAATAACGACATATACAATCCAAATGGATAAAGTATATGGATAATTAGAAATATGCTCGCAAGTTTGCTAGAAGCATATGATAAGCTGATGGAATGAGATATGTGAAATGAATTACAATGAAAAATAGAATAATCCATTTACAAAATGTCTGCCAGACATTTTGATGAAATAATGAAATCTCATATTTCAGCTGAAAATGCTCCAATAAGAAAATAATGTCCTAAACATAGTGTCCTAAACGGACGATATATGAGTCTATGGCACACTAGAGACGTGATAGACCACTTTGGTTCCAAAGAGTCCTCGAAAAAGAGCAAAAATATAAATAGAGGATGAATCTCATGATGAGACCGTTGATATGGTTAATATAACAGTCGGGTACCTGGGTAAATCATTGATGATGATAAAGAGATCTCGATTAACCATATCAGTACGGGTAAAAAGATGGAACCAAATAGAAAATAGATTGTCGACAATAAATGAAAAAGTGCTATATAAATAAAGATTATAAATCTACCTCTATGTATGAGGGTAGAGTGAATTGATTGGCCATCAATTCGATATAAAGCTCGTTACAAAAACGAGAAATTTTTGGACCAAAAGTCCAAGGTATATATTTCTCCAGAGAATGAAATGAAAGATGACCTTGAGGTATGAAAAATGGCTTGTTCCAAAGTCACTGGAGAAAATTTAAAATTGATGCAATATATTGATATGTCTGGGAGGACAAAAACGACTTGAGTTGCATCTTGATATTTAGAAGTCCCTGGAGAGTTAAAGATGCTCTCCGGAATGTATAAAACTCTGGAAGAGTTAGAACAAGCCGTATATAAGGTATCTTGAACCAGTAACTGGTGATATATTTACGGCACAGTTTGCCGATTGCCATTTGACAAGGATGAGTTTCTAGCGTTAGGGGGAGGAATTATAAAATATTCCCAAAGAGATTACATGGTGAACATAGTCGTTGTTACACCTTGACTCCCATATGAATTAATGAGAGCTGGAAATTCAGAAAATTGTGCATTTGCATAATTTGGCAAACCAGTTACCAAATGTGTTCACAGATACGACATGATATACCCGCTGAAAATGTTCCATCAAGATTTGATGTTCGTAAAGAACAAACTGATGGTAACAAAATGAATGAGCATATGGTTCAGTTAAAGAAGGGGGGTCTAGCGGGTTCTAAAGATAAAAATCCCTGAAAAAAGTTTTTGAGCAAAGCAGAAAGGTTCGGAAAGAACCTAATATTGAAAGATGTCTGAAAGAAGACATAGATGAAAAGGTTCAAGAAGAACCAAATAAAGATATGGATCCAGGTGACGAGAAGTGAACAGAAAAGTATGAGATTTCCATCAACTACGCACTTGATGAAAAGTAATAGATAAAAGATGTTGATGCAATGTTCTCCTTTTCTGTGTCCAAAGATATCGATCATGAAAATGATGATCCCAATCCAAGGTCCATTGAGGACTGTTAAAAGACATGATTGGGAGGAGTGGCAGAAGGCCATTCGAATTAAATTATTCTCCCAAAATAAAAGGAATGTCTTTGGATTTATAGTCATAACGCCTGAGAATATAAATCTTGTTGGGTATAAGTGGGTATTCGTGAGAAAAGTAACACGATATAAAACCTTATTAGTTGCCCAAGATTTTTCTCAGAGACAGGGAATTGATTTTGAGGAAACGTATTTCCCGGTAATGGATGCAATTACTTTTAGATTTTTAATGAGCCTAACGGCGTCTAAAAATCTTGAAATGCATCTCATGGACTATTTGTATGGATCGTTGGATAACGATATATATATATATGAAACTCCCTGAGGAATTGAAAATGCCAAGGGCATTGAAAGAAAAATCCAGGGAGATTTGTTCGGTCAGTTACAGTGATCACTATATGGATTATAAAGAAATCGTCATCTGGCTTTGTGATCATTGCTGTATATTTAGATGACCTGGACATAATTGGAACTCAGAAGGAGGTTGATGATGTTCGAACTCATATAAAAGAGGAGTTCGAAATGAAAGATCTCGGCAAGACAAAGTTTTGTCTTGGGCTCCAGACAGAGCATATCTGAGAAGGGATATTTGTGCATCAATCAAATCATACGAAAAGGTTATTGAAACGCTTTTGTATGAATAAAGCGACTCCTTTGAGTACTCCAATGGTAAATAGATCTCTCGATGTTGAAAAGATGTTTAAAAGATCCTGGTAAGATCTTATATAAATAATTACTTTGGAGATGCTAATGGTAATAAAACATATGTGAGCTTATATATATCTTGCGAGTTGTGTTTGATTAAATATACTTTTAGACACTAATGTCTTTGCGAGATATAGCTCATTTCCTATTTATGGAAATTAGAACGGCGTCGATAACATATCCGTTCTCTCCAAGGTACGTATTGATTTAGGATTGATTTATCCTAGAAACCCCGAGTTTGGTATGGTTTTGCAGATACATGATATTTATAAAGTCGAACACAAACCGGATATGGTTTTACAATTGGTGGAACTGCGATCTCTTGGCGGTCCCAGAAACAAACTCTGGTTGCGACATCTTTGAATCATACATAAACTATTGCGCTTCACAAAGCATGTCAAGAATGTGTGTGGCTTCGGTCAATGAGTCACCACATGCAAGAATCAAGCGGAATAGTTAACGAGAAAGAGCCGAGGAAAATATTTGAAGATAATTCGGCTTGTGTCGCTCAAATCAAAGAAGGCTACATTAAGAGTGACAGAACAAAGCACATCCCTCCAAGATTTTTCTCGTACATAAGGGAGATCGAGAAAAATAAAGAGCTGGACATCGAGTATGTACGGTCATGCGACAATCCGGCTGACTTGCTCACAAAGGCTCTTCCCATTACAACATTTCCGAAACACGTCAATGGTATCGGAATGCGGCATTTGCGTGACCTGTGACGAGAAAGCTAGGTCAACTATTCTCAGAGGGAGATTACGGCAGTGTACTCTTTTTTCCTTGTCATAGTTTTTATCCCAATGGGTTTTTTCATAGCTAGATTTTTAACGAGGCACTGCGTAATATAAAATGGATAATCAAGGGGGAGTGTTGAAGATAATATCAAATATATAGTGATTATCCATTAAGGTTTTGTCTCTTTATAGACACACTCCATTTTATATAATTGTTGTAGAAATATCTGGTCATTAACCGACCTTCTTTACTCCTATAAATAGGAGTTGTATCAAAGCTCAATAATAATAATCATCTCACGTATCCTCTCATAACTCCTCTCTCTTTACGTTATCTCAAAAACAAGCAAATCATATATATATATATATATATATATATATATTATAAATATATGCGTATATATATTAACATATGCGTAAAATGTCAAAGGTTTGCTGTCTCCTAGTGGTCAAGACCACTGCTATCACGCTGAGCAGCCTATCTTCGATGGCCCATCTATGCATTATATTTATTTTCGCATTATAAAGTTAAAGTACAAGAGTCCCACATCGGTTACACAAGAAAAAGGAAGGGAAATGCGTCTCTATTCTACATGAAATATATTGTTAAGATATCAGACTTCAAGTAAAGCCCAAAAAATCTTTATAAATAAAATTATGGGCCAATTAATCAGTTTATTGGGCCGATTAGTCGGATTTTGGACCGATCAAATAGTTTCCGATTTTATTGACCGATTTGGTCAAAATCGCAGCAGATGAGGTCCGAGTAGTGATTAGACGGGCAGCTACACGTCCGCGTTTTTGAATAGGGTGTAACCGTGATGAAACTTGCTAGCCGCTTAAGCGCCCGTCTAATCGCTACTTGGACCTCATCTGCTGCGATTTTGACCAAATCAGTTAATAAAATCAGAAACTATTTAATCGGAAAGAACAATATTTTAGGGTAACATAAGAGGAAATAACAAGATTTTAGGGTAACATAAGAGGAAAGAACAAAACAGTGGTCATCTTGTAATTAAAATATTTAGATTTTTTGTATATAATATATTTAATTTTTTTCAAAAGAATATAATTAAAAAAATTTTAAGTTTCACGTTGAAATTTTTTGTGGTCAATGATTTACAGTTTTGTTATAACAAGATACAAATGTTCATAAAATCATATTATTATAAAATTTCATTAATAGATATTTATATTAAAATATATATCTATTTCAAATCGTTTAGATTAACTATATACCATATTAAAATATACAAATACTTTGATTTCAAAATTTATGAAATATGTATTATACAATTAAAAAATATTTTTACAGTTTCAATCTGATCAAATCATTAAAATATATCTTAAATATGTTTTATTATTATTTTTTAAAACAAATTTTAAATAAAACATTTAAAAATATTTTTAAGAAAATATTTTTAAAATATTGAAGTTGTAACATTGCTTAGTATGCTGATGTGTCAACACCTTAGCTTTTTCACAGTCCAAATTAAAAAAAAAAAACTCTTCTCGTATTAGAAAATTTACGGATATTGCCAGTGTATATTTATACGCGGTCAACTTCTATAACTAATATTCTATGAATTGTTGTATTAATGTTTTGCAACAGAAAAATATTAAAGTACACCATTATGAACATGCCCGGAATGATTAAAATACTATGTATCAATGAAAGACAAGATTACCAATAAATTGCTTTAGTATCACTGGTATTAATTGATTATTTAAATTGTGAATCAAATCATAGTTCCCTGTGTAAAATATTTTTCAAATTCTATATATAAGTTCATAGATGATATATAGGTATGTGTTCTCAAAAACTTTTTAAACTTTTAATTTTATATTACTTACTAAAATATATCTGAATAAAAATATTGTATATCAATCTAATTGTAATAATATAAGAAATTTTTCCGAGATTTTCCTTTTTATTTTCTCAGATACTTAACCAACTATAACTTAATATGAAAAAAGAAAATTATATCGTTTTCTGTTGATTGACATTTGAATATTTAACTCTATAAGTTTGAATTATTTTACAGATACTTAAGTATATAAGTTTAACTAAAAAATTCTATCGGTTAGAGTAGATCTGCTAAGAATTTATCTACTATCATATATTAGATCCGATATTAATTAACAATTGAACCTATATATTATCTATTATTTCATTTTTAATTTGCAGGTCTAATACAAATCTCGACCATAGAAATGTGAAAGTGATGAGACAAGAACGAGATTGGAAACTTTCACTGTAATATTTCCAACTTAGAAAATACAAAGGGTTTACAAAGAATTTAAATAGAGAGAATAGAAAGATCTAGATGTCTTCATCTTTACAGCTGCATCCTTATCCCCATAGCTGTAAAGTGTATCAGTCAAGACAAATGGACAAGAGAGGGAGGAAACGGTTCTCCAAAATTATCTCTTCTCCACTCGTACGTTCTGCTTTTCCTCTGTTCTGAGTGAGGGAGAGCTAACGCTTGGACTGTAGCATATTCACTGTTGGGCTTGCTCTAGCTTGGGCTTCAGATGATCCTTTGTCGAGGCCCAATAGTGTATTGTCACTAACATTCCCCCTTAAACTTGGTGGGGCTTCTTGCACACCAAGTTTGCTTCGCAACTCACAGAATGCTTTTCTTGGCAAGGATTTGGTGAAGATATATGCGGTCTGTCTTGATGCGGGTATATGTCTTGTCTCGATCAGTCCAAGAGCAACTTGCTCTTGTATGTAATGATAGTCCGTATCGAAGTGTTTAGAGCGATTGTGGAGAGCCGGGTTTGTGCTTAGATGCACTGCTGAGAGATTATCGCAGAGAAGCAGAGTAGACATAGGCTGAGCAATGCCTAAGTCCCGAAGCAGACATGAAATCCAAGCAATCTCTTGTGCAGTTTCACCAAGTGCTCGGTACTCGGCTTCAGTAGACGATCGAGACACAGTCGGCTGACGTTTGGCGGACCAAGATATCAAGTTATGTCCAAGAAGCGTGCAGAAACATGTGGTTGATCTTCTTGTCTCCAAGAAACCTGCCCAATCACTATCGCAATATGCTGAGAGTGTCAAGCAGTCGTCTTTCCTCAAGTGTAATCACATTTCCAGAGTCCCTTTGAGATGCCTCAAGATGCGTTTCAGACGGCCAAAGTCTGAAACTGTAGGAAGATGCATACGCTGGCACACATAGTTCACAGCGTATTGAATATTTGGCCTGGTGATCGTCAGATACTGTAGTTTTCTAGCCAGACTTCTGAAGTAAGTTGGTTTCGGGAAGGGATCTGTGTTGAGTTGCTCTATGCGTTGGGGAAGCAGTGCAGGCATCAGATTACAGTCACTCATTGCAGCCATGTGAAGTATTTCCTCTGTATAAGCCTTCTGATGCATGAACATTCCCCCTGAATGAGACTCGATTTCAATTCCGAGGAAGTAATGTGGCTTTCCTAGGTCTTTCATCGAGAATCTGGAGTTAAGAGACTGAAGGAGACTCTGCAGGAGCTCAGTGTCACTTCCAGTAAGCAGGATATCATCCACATAAAGGAGTAACACTAGAGTTTTGCCATGATGGTGATAAGTAAATAAAGATGGATCAGACTTGCTGCAGACAAATCCGAAGTCTATCAGAAGTGACTGAATGTATCAAACCAAGCTCGTGATGCTTGTTTGAGACCGTATAGAGCCTTTGTGAGCTTGCACACGTGATTGGGATGTTTTAGGTCAACAAAACCAGCCGGTTGAAACATATACACTGGCTCTTGTAACTCACCGTGAAGAAAGGCACTTGTGACATCCAATTGTTTGATCTCCCAACCTTTAGATACTGCTATGTGAATCAACTGGTGGTTCAGGTTCTCTTGTAGCATGTTGCCAAGCCTTGAGAAGTTCTGACTTATAGCGAGGCACCAAGGACTGATATTCTGTCTTGAAAGGAAAGCATTCCTCATCAAACACAGCGTGACGAGTTATGTAGACCTTGCCCGTTGGAGTGTATAGACATCGATAGCCTTTGTACTGCAGAGTGTAACCCAAGAAGCCGCATTTCAAGGATCGAGGTTCAAATTTGTGAGCAGTGAGAGGTCTGAGGCATGGAAAACAAGCAGAACCGAAGACTCTTAGTGATGAGTAATTCGGCTTGTGTCCCACGAGCATTTCAAATGGACTCTTCTTCACATTATCTGACTCAACTGTCGGAAGAAGTTTACTGATGTAGCTTGAGGTGTAGAATGCCTCAACCCAATGATGAAGAGGCAAGTGAGACTGAAACATCATAGCCAGACTAAGCTCAATCAAATGCCTATGTTTCCTCTCAGCTAACCCATTTTGTTTGGGAGTGTATGGACACGACAACCTGTGTTGAATGCCATTAGCTTGAAAATACTCCTTGAGTTTAGTGCTTGTAAATTCTCCACCACCATCCGACTGAAACTCTTTTATCTTTGTAGAGAACTGATTTTCAACCAGTGACTTGAATGTGATAAAGATAGAGAAGAAGTCGGATTTATATTTCATTGGATAAAACCATGTGAACCTCGAAAACTCATCAACAAATACTGGATAATACTAAAACCCTTGGTTGGATACAATAGGAGATAGACCCCATAAGTCACAATGGATCCGATCTAAAAACTGAACTACACGAGATGAAGAAGAAAAAAACTGTAATCTACTGCTCTTCCCCATCTGGCAAGGCTCATAAACAGGGGACGTTCTGCTCTTATTAATGATGATTTCCTTGCTGCTACTGAGTTGTTGGAGAAGTCTGAGGTTTGAGTGACCAAGTCTGTAATGCCACACTGCTTCTGATGCCACAACATGTCTATCAGAGAAGTTCACATGAAGCCTCTTGTTCTCCAAACTATATAAACCGTTACTTCTTGGTCCCTTTGCTACCACCTTCAGCTTTTTCAGGTCAATAACATATATACAGTGAACATAAAAAAATACTCCACAGTGTTGATCATAACATAATTTTGACACAGACAGCAAGGATTTCTTTATATCCGGGCAGACTAGAACATCAGTTAAGGATAGAATACCTGAGCCTCAAGTGATAGTAGGAGAACCAGTATGAGTAATCGGTAGGTAAACACCATCTCCAACCATGAAAACGTCATCTCCTTCGTACGGATGGACTTCTTGCAGATGCGCAGGATTAGAGGTAACATGTGCAGTGGCTTCTGAGTCAGCAAACCACTCCCTGCCACTTTCATCAGTAAGACGCAGAGACGTGAAGACAGCATTGCCTTGGTAGTTGTTATCAAAGCGGTTGTAGCACTTCAACGCCCTATGGCCTATTCTGCCGCAGATTTGACACGTTGGACGATATCCAGTGCCTCCAGTGTTGGTTTGATGATGTGTAAAGCCACACTCTCGTGTAGAGTAACCTCCCATTCCTTTGTAGAAGCTAGAACGACCTCTGCCTCTGTAGTTTGGGTTGTACGAAGGGGCGGTGTTCTTGTATTCATGGGCATTCTGCTTCTGTTCTGTGTTAAAGGCGAGGTGAGGTGTGACTGGTGTTTGGTCCTCATATGACTGAAGCCTGCCATCAAAACCTTGTACCTCATAGACCACGTTGTTGAAGGTTGGTGTTGGAAACTTGGTTAATGAACTCTGAATCACAGTAGCGATGGGGTCATACTCTCTTGTTAGACCATTTAAGAAACCAAAGATCTTCATGGACTCTTCTATCGGCTTCCCAATGGCACTGAGAGAGTCGCATATCGTCTTGAACTCTCTAGAGTAGACCGCGAGAGACTTGTCCTTCTTGGTCAGAAGTTGGAGATTCTGACGCAGAGAGAACTCTCTAGCTAGAGAGCTCTTGTTGTAACTTTCGGCAAGAGAAATCCAGACTTCACGAGAGGTTGCGAGTGTGTGAACTGTGCCCAGAACTTCTTCAAAGAGTGTTCCAAAGATCCAGGATCGGACGAGCTGATCGGAGCAGAACCAAGATTCAAACGGTGGGTTTGGTTCCACTGTTTGAACATCACCATTTGTAACCGTACGTGTCGCCGCAAGAGGAATACTGGCGCCATTGACGAAACCTAGAAGTTTTTGGGTAGACAGAAGGGACTCTATCTGAGTTTTCCAAAAAGGATAGTTGGTGTCGTTGAGTTTCAGAGTAACCGAGCTCAACACATGGACATTACTCGGGAAAGGATAGGAATTTAGGTTATCAGTCATTGAAGTACCTGTTAAGGTTTACAATGGTTCTGATACCATGTGAAAGTGATGAGACAAGAACGAGATTGAAAACTTTCACTGTAATATTTCCAACTTAGAAAATATAAAGGGTTTAAATAGAGAGAGTAGAAAGATCTAGATGTCTTCATGTTTAGAGTTGCATCCTTATCCCCATAGCTGTAAAGTGTATCAGTCGAGACAAATGGACAAGAGAGGGAGGAAACGGTTCTCCAAAATTGTCTCTTCTCCGCTAATGTGTGATAATGTTAGATGTTGTGGCGTGTGATAATGTTGATGTTGTGAAGAAGCGTAGAAACTGCCTTTGTGGTTTCAGAACCAATACAAAACTCAGACCATAGTGGAGATTAGATCTTGTCTGAGACCTTTCCTTTATCAAGTCTTCGCATTCTAAGGAACAAGCCACCAAGCTTTTCAGCTTTACAAAATAGCCTCTGTTGTAACCACACTTCTTCATATTCTTCTTGCCTTGGTCATTGTTTCGTAGATCTACCACCTTACTCTCGTGTTTTATCTGATTTTAAAACACAAGACTTCATTTTTTCAGCTTGGGTGAAGAGAAACTAAGAAAGGTTGGAGCTTTAGTGATAGGATTGAGTTAGTAACCCATAGAGCTCTAATTTACTTCCTGATGCTCTGATACCATGTAGATAATCTCAAAACAAGAGTATATTTGCTCAAATGAACTTTTTTTTTTTTTTTTTTTTTTTTGAACACGCTCAAATGAACTTTATTGATAGAATATAACGATAAACTGAAATAGCTTATTAAAGATTTATTAATATGCAAGAAAATAAAGAGAAGAAGAGAACTTTAGATTGTCTGCAAGATGAAATGATTTTGCATTAATAATTAACAAAAGAGTAAATGCTGCTCACGGCAGCTTTCTTGTTGTTTACAAAGATTGACACTACTACATATAAATATGAAATCTCTCTTGATAAAACCCTAAACTTATGGGCTAATGATATCACTTTGGGTTGACAACTTCATTGTGGGCTTATGTCTAATAATAAATACAAATATGTAATACTTAAGCAATTTTTTTATATTGTTCAACAGTGAGAAACAAAAAAAAACTACAGTTATATAAATATAAATATAAATATATAATACTTAAGCAAATTTGATTTATATTTACATACTTAGAAGAAGAAGAAAAAAAATATAAATCTATTCCATGTGTTTATAACTTAAAAATATGAAAACGTAATAAGTAGATTAATATATATTTCACTCGCGGGTGTGGGTTATCATCTAATTGGTTTTCGTGGGGAAATAGATTGTGGATATTAATCTGCACTATATGACAGTTCTCGTGGGGAAATAGATCGTTAAACAATTTATATATATATAGTACATAATCTTAATTGTTTCACTAATTAACATTATAAAGTTATCATAAAAACAAATGCACATAAACACCAATATATGTAACTATATGCTATTTTATCCACTGTATATTTTATACATTTTAACCAAATTATGCAATCACTTTCTTTAATTAATTACAAGGTTATAACTTGGCTTTAATTTACGAAATTATTCACCTAAACATGTTCTATAATTTAGCTATTTAATTTAGGAAATTTCTCTCAAATAGCTATTTTTAAGTTTTTATCACAAAAATAGCTTCCAAAAAAAAAACCAAAATAGAAATTTTTAATATTTATTTTTTATTTTTTTAAATTTGAAACCCTATCTCCAAAACTCCACATCTTAAGCCTAAGTCTAGATTAGTTAACCCTAGGGTAAAAATATATTTTTATTCTTTAATAAAATTTATTTTGGTCATTTTTTTCATCGAAAGCTATTTTTATGACAAAAACGTAAAAGTGGCTATCCTAAGAATTTTTTTTTTAATTTATCCTTCAAAAATTCTATATTAATTTACTGGAAAAACGAATACTAATATTATAACTGTTTCATCGGCAAAAGGCAAAGTAATAATTGAATTCAAAAGCAAAATGCGGAAAGTGTTATAAAAGAAATGGAAAAGTCTATCTTTATTCATAACCTAGAGGTTCCTTATATAGGAGATTACACCGTCATAGATAAATGGAAAGATTACAAATCATAATCTCTTGGTTATGAGCCATCCACAATCTGGTTCATAACACTCACCCTTGGATGCCATAACCATTTAGAGCTTGTAATGTGCTTTAATGTTGCCTCATTAAAACTTTACCAGGAAAATCCAATTGGGACAAAACCATGGTGAAAAAAAAGAGTACAACACACATTACTCCCCCTGATTTGGACTTTACTGAAG
>NC_027749.1:41188750-41189463 GCF_000695525.1 Brassica oleracea var. oleracea
TGTACATGCTACACACGTGAGATTCTTTGGGATAACTCTTCTTATCTTTTAATGTGTGCTTTTTAATATCAATTTTTGCATCATGTTTGGACCAGGATGGCCAATCCGGTCGTGCCATAAAGTGTATATTTTCGCAGGCTTTTAGCCTCTATCATACTGATCTATGCATAGTCTAGGTCAGTAGAGGATGCATGTATAGTCTTTAGGACTTATTATGGCATTGGGCGATTTTATACATATATCTGAGGGAACTCTTTATTTCCTTCGTCCATTGTTTCAATATGGAAACCATTCATTCTTATATCTTTTAAAACTCAATAGGCTGCTCTTGCTCTTAGAGCTGGGTGAATATAAGGCATCACTGATTTTTAGATGCATACCTTAAGCAATAATATATTAACCTAGCCATAGTCTTCTTTCAGACTGGCGATACCTGCTTTAGTACTTATATTGGCGTTTTTCAGTGTACTCATATAGAAAAATCATTCATTCATTTAATCTAAGCACACAATGTAATAGAAATAAATTCAAAGAGAAATATCAGAGAAAGCATACAAGCAAAGCAATCACACAAGTTTGATGTCGAAATCAGATTATCAACTTGATTCTTTTAGGCAATCATAAGTCTCATATTCCATAAGATCATCTTGATCATGTTCGAAATTATTTTCACCATCTTTATAGACCAAGTGGGTTTCAGGATTCTTCCCTTT
>NC_027749.1:41189568-41189736 GCF_000695525.1 Brassica oleracea var. oleracea
GGGTTGATACCCACGGCCTCTGCCATAGTGATTCCCACGGCCAAATGTGTTATAGTGGCCATGGCCACGTCCTTTCCACCCTCCACGGTCATGGCCGTGTGTTCTATCATTCTGGACGTGGTTACCTTTTTTTTTTCGGCCTTATTGGTATCAGGTAATGGGGTTAAT
>NC_027749.1:41190406-41192544 GCF_000695525.1 Brassica oleracea var. oleracea
GCTGATTGGTATTTAGCATAAACCATGTGTAAATAATTTATCTAGTATCCGAATTTATCAAACCTCAAAAACATATAATCAGATCAATCAATTTAATCGAACTTAGCATACAATCTTAAACCTCAAGACATTAGATTTTATCATGAATCTATCAACCTAGCATACGGATTCTTAATTCTTAAAGACATCCAAATCAGATCAATATAACCTATCATACGGATTATTTAGAGTTTCTATTTAAAACAGATCAGATTACAAAACTATCAATCCTAGCAGATGATATTAAACCTCAAGAAACATGCAATCAGATCATTCATATTTTAAATAAGTAAACCTCAATCAATCTATCACCCTATCGGATTATATAAGCAAAGCAAGCTAGCAACCTATCGGATTCAATCAATGTTTTAACAGGCTGATCGGTTAAAACAATTTTAAATCAGATGAACAATTAACCAAGCAGGATGAGAAAATAAATCAATCAATTTAACGGTCAAACAATTCTAGCAACATAGCATTGTGGGAACCGAAATTCGCACTGTCGATTTTCGTTTAAATTAGGAAACTAGGAAAACCTTAATTTCCCAGAGGTCCCGGAGATCTGTTAATACCATACGCTAAGCAATCGGTCACTTCATAGCGACCTTTTTCGAGCTCTTGTCTGATGTCTCGTGTTTCCTCCGCAAAGCTTTTTCGTAAATGGGGAATCTATTTCGAAAAAGTATTTGTCGGAGAAATTTTCTCGTTTTGAATGTTAACTTCGTCGTAACCATTTTTGACCCCAACAGTTAGCCCCCCAGCTCGTTAGAGTCGAGACTCTAGCGAGCGGTTTGACGATTTTGGCAAAGTTAGGCGTATTGGACGAAGTTTACTTTAAACTCCGCGGGAGAAAATTCTCGAGAAAGTATATATTAAAAATATAAAATTCCGAGCTCGTACTTCTATAAGTAGGGAGCCCTTGTCATTCATTTGCTTCACACCTTCCCTTCTTCACACTTTCAAAACCTCTCTAGCTCCAAGTCTTTTGCTTCCAACATGTCTTCTTCCCTCGGCGACAAAAGAAGTCCCGATATTGAGATGGGCGAGGCCACCTCTTCGGCTCTGATTCCGACTTATCCAGTCGAAGCTCCGGCTTGCGTTGCTGACCATCTCTCCTTTCGAGAGAGACTAGTTCGTCGCCAAGCCGAGAAGGAACATGTTCGAGCTGGCGCCGAGTTCTCATCCTCTTCTGCACTGGCCATTGATCCCGGTCACGGGGACGAGGTCGTAACTCCGCAAGACGCGGGAATTCTCGCAGGCTCGGGCGTTCCGGATGCTTCAGTGCTACCTGCCAGATCGTCCACGACTCCGATTCTCGTCGAGGATAAGGAGAGGGCTGCTGACTCTATGCCACCTCCTCCGGCCAGGAAAGAAATCGGTCTAGCGCTGCACGCTCCTAGTGTTGTTCCGGTTGCTCAGCCTAAGGGCCGAAAGAGGAAGTTTACCAAGGGCGGTGACGGAGAATCTTCGCAGCAAAGGGGCTCGAGCATAACGTCGAGGCTTCGCGGAAAAGTTTGTCGCTCATATAATCTCTTGATCGTTATATATTTTTCTAATGACAAATCCCTAACTTTCTTCTTGTTTCGCAGTTCAAGTCGTTGATCGATGGGATGATCAGCGAGTACGGTTCTGAGACCAGTCGTCTTGCCGGGGAGTTGTTGGAGCTGCAGGGCAAGTGGTCTGAAACCGAGGCCATGCTGACGGCTGTCAAGGATTCTCAATCCGTGAAAGTGTCGAAACTCGAGGTCGCGATAGGGGAGCTCGAGAAGGACCTTGGGAAGACGGTGAGTTCACTGCTTAAGGAGAAGAAAGCTAGGAAAGCCAAATCCTCGGAGGTGTGGAAGGCCAAATCTTCGGAGGTGCGTCGGCTTCAGCGTCAGATCAAGGGCGATGCAGGATTAGCGAGCCGCAGGATTCGAGAGGCCAACGACGCTCTTCGTTCTGAGTTTCAAGCTCGCTTGGCGAAGATCTCTGCCTTTCTGGGCTCTCTCGAGTGCATCCGGAACAGAGATTTACCCTTGGCGACGATTGAGGGCGGGGTGGCCGTGGTTCAGTCATTCCAGAGTGAGACTCCTCCGACCTTAGAGGCCGAAGAGGCC
>NC_027749.1:41192581-41194809 GCF_000695525.1 Brassica oleracea var. oleracea
GGTGGCCGTGGTTCAGTCGTTCCAGAGTGAGACTCCTCCGACCTTAGAGGCCGAAGAGGCCCGACTATCCGGCTGCAAGGGAGATTTGGAAGTCGTGGATGGAGATTTCGATCTCATCCTAGCTGACCTGAAATCCGCGTGCTTTCTTCTGACGTGTTCAGGATGCCTGGAGTGGAAAGATCTGGTGCTCGGAGAAAGCGGAGATGATGCGGCTCCCGGCTTGGATGAAGCGACGGGTGAAGAGGGAGCGTGAGTTCTGAGGATGACTTTGGTTAGATCTCTTGCGAGAGATTTTTTTTTATGTTTGATGTTTCGGCCTTAAATGGCCTTATTTCATATTTCGGGACTGGCCGTATGTGGCTTTGAATCCACGCTGCTCAGCGGCTTTCCTTTTATGACAGGATGATCGAATTGCATTTCATAAGTTTACGTATGGAGTGGAAGGTGGGTGATGAGTTGTCGTCTCATATCCTTCTTCGATGTGAAATGTTTTGTTCGAGATCCGTTTCGAGAGTTTTCCGCGAGATATAGACTTTGCGGGATATCTGAAGATGTCGAATATAAACATAGAGGCATGGTTTTGGGATCTCGTATCTTTTGGATATCATGCCTTGAGATGTTAAAGACCAGTGCGTTGGGTTTAGGGCAAGACCTAGGTTTACTTTCGGTTTTAAGATTTTATGCGGTGACTAGCCGGCTATCGATTTATCTGTTGCGATTTTAACCTGATTCGTCGGATTTAAAGTCCACGATAAGTTCTCGGCTTACGTGACTTGTTAGATATGAATCAAACATCTCTCCGGATATAATTTTTAAGCCAAACGGAAGTGCTGGACCAAAATTTCGGATTTCTTTTATAGCGCTATTATCCTTGTGTCGGATGTACGAGAGTCATCTTCGTGAGATGGCTATGTCTGTTTAGGACGTTCGAGAGATCGATGTGATCAGCACCGGACTTGGCGGCAGATGCCGTCGTTTTAGAGTTTTTGCGCAAAATATGTGTTAAAATGTTCATTTTTTCGACGGAGTGTCCGTTTTCGTTGTTCAGAAGAAGTAACTCTCGAGGCATCTGTAGCGACGTCTCACGATGCCAAAGGCTGCTTCTTCGTAATGGCTGATTTATTTCCGAATATCGAAAATGTTTTGCGAATAATTTGTTTAGTTAAGATATGTCGGAAACATTGAAGGCGTGGTCGGATGTTTTTCGAATTTGAGAGTATTCGAGTATACGTATCCACTCCCCCTTTTTTAATGAGGGGGGACAGCTGAATTTGCCTTTTGGCAAACTGCCTACGTACTCCACATGGAGATCAAGCCGTCCCGTAGTTCGGTCATTGCGAGTTGGTTTAGTGGTATTATTTTTTGAGATGCATCGCATTCCAAGTCCTCAGAATTTTTATGCCTTGCATGTTGGCTATTTCGTAGGAGCCCGGTCGGACGACTTTTTCGATTTTATAGGGTCCTTCCGAATTTGCTCCAAGTTTTCCCGCGTTTCGTTCAGCGGTGTTTTGGAAGACTTTGCGAAGGACCAGATCTCCTTGATTAAATCTGCGATTCCATACGTTGGAATTATAGTACTCTGCGGCTGCGTGTTGGTAATTTTGGATTCGGATGAGCGCTCGATCTCGGTGCTCGTTAATGAGATCGAGATCATCCAGGAGCATGGCGTTATTGAGCTCTTCTCGTTCAGGAAGTAATCTTCTTCGAACGCCGGGGAAATCTACTTCTGGGGGAATCATGCATTCCGTTCCGTACACCAGAGCGAAAGGGGTTTCTCCAGTTGCTCGTCTCGGGGTGGTACGGTGGGACCAGAGGACTCCCTCGAGTTCGTCGGCCCACCTGCCTTTCTTGGCCTCTAAGCGTTTCTTTAGCCCGTCGAGAATGGTTTTATTAATCGTTTCGGCTTGTCTGTTACAGTGTGGATACCTGGACGTCGACTTGTTAAGTCGTATCTTCCATTTTTCGCAGAACGCCTCGAACCGGGTGGAGATAAACTGAGATCCGTAATCGGTTACGATCTCGTAAGGGACTCCATGCCTACAGATGATGTTTCTCCATACGAAACTTTCGACTTGGACATCTTTTATATTCGCGTACGAATCCACCTCTACCCATTTTGAAAAGAAATCGGTGAGGACTAAAAGGAAACGGTTTTGCTTTGAACTATGAAGGGGTCCGACGATCTACATGGCCCAGCGCATAAAGGGATAGGGCGATGTGATGGAGGG
>NC_027749.1:41194999-41195379 GCF_000695525.1 Brassica oleracea var. oleracea
AGAATCTCCATTTGTAAATTTCGCCGTCCACTGTTACGTAGCGCGCGGCCTGTGTTCAGACTTTGCGGGCTGCCCATTTCTCAGTGGGCAGGTGTCTGTTGACGATGTAGTCTCGAATTGTCTGCAACCATGGGGTGTTATCCATTTGTAAATTTCGCCGTCCACTAATACGTAGCGCGCGGCCTGTGTTAGGACTTTGCGGGCTGCCCATTTCTCGGTGGGCAGGTGTCTGTGGATAATGTAGTCTCGAATTATCTGCAGCCATGGGGTGTCACAGCCGTAATCAGATTGCTCCGATTGCGGTTGTATCATAACTTCTTCTTCCTCGTCATATTGACCTTCTATGAGGTTGACGACGATTGGTGGTCCGATGCTCGGAT
>NC_027749.1:41195479-41196655 GCF_000695525.1 Brassica oleracea var. oleracea
CAGTAAGCGTGGATGTTTCGTATCTTCAAGCCGTGAGCCAAACGGAGCCCTGCAATAAGTGATTCGTATTCGGCCTCGTTGTTTGAGGCGCGGAATTCCAGTTTGAATGATTGCTCTAAAATCTCGCTCGTCGGAGATGTGAGGCAAATCCTGATGCCTGATCCCTGCTTGGACGAGGATCCGTCAACGTGGAGGAGCCAAGTGGAATTTGGTTCTTCGTTGGTCATGGTCTTTGTTGGTAGTTCGACCAAGAAGTCTGCAAGTACTTGTGATTTTGCGCTTGTTCTTGGTCGGTACTCGATATCGTACTCGCTCAATTCGACCGCCCATTTGGCCAATCGGCCCGATTGACTCGGGCTATGCAGAATCATCCGTAGGGGAAAGGTTGTGAGGCCGACGATCGTGTAGGATTGGAAATATGGTCTTAGTTTTCGGGCCGATGTTACGACGGCGCATGCTAATACCGCGCATGCTAATTTTTCCATTAGCGGATACCTAGATTTGGCATCCAGCAAAGTTTTGCTTATATAGAAAATAGGTTTCTGTTCACCGCGTTCTTCCCTAATCAGCACGCCGCTCACAGCTGTTGTCAATACAGCGATGTACAAGAACAAAGGTTCACCATCCACGGGTTTTGCGAGGACCGGAGGGGAAGCTAAGTACCGCTTCAGCTGTTGGAAAGCGTTTTCGCATTCTTCCGTCCACTCGAACTTTTTATTTCCCCGTAAGACATCGTAGAAGGGCAGGCACTTGTCTGTTGATCGTGAAATAAATCGGTTAAGTGATGCGACCCTACCGGTCAGCCTTTGGACTTCCCGCTTATTCTTCGGCGAAGCCATCTCGATCAGTGCGTTGATCTGTTTTGGATTAGCTTCGATGCCGCGGAATGTGACTAGGTAGCCGAGGAATTCCCCTGATGCTACGGCAAACCTGCATTTTATTGGGTTGAGCTTCGTGTTATGGGAATTTAGCTGCGCGAAACATTCCTCGAGATGTGAAACGTGATCTTTTTCTTGGAGGGGTTTAACGAGCATGTCGTCGATATAAACCTCCATCGTTTTACCGAGTTGTTTTGAGAACATACGGTTCACGAGTCGTTGGTAAGTTGCGCCAGCGTTTTTGAGGCCGAAGGGCATTACCCTGTAGCAATAGGTCCCGCAATCGGTAATGAACGCG
>NC_027749.1:41196747-41199379 GCF_000695525.1 Brassica oleracea var. oleracea
GTCTTCTCGCGATCGTCAGGGTTCATCATAATTTGATTGTAACCTGAGAAGGCATCCATGAAAGACAAAAGTTCGTTACCCTCTGTTGCTTCTACTAATCGGTCGATATGTGGCAGGGGGAAACTATCTTTTGGACAGGCCTTGTTTAGGTCGGTAAAATCCACGCAAACTCGCCATTTCCCGTTTTTCTTTTTAACTACTACAGGGTTAGCGAGCCAGTCTGGATACCTTACTTCCGTTACTGACCCGACTTTAAGCAATTTTTCGACCTCGTCGTTTACCGCGGAAGCCCGTTCGGATCCTAGCTTCCGCCTTTTTTGTTTGACGGGTTTGAAGGTCGGATCGATATTCAATTCGTGACAAGTTATGTTAATGTCAATCCCTGGCATATCTTCTGCAGCCCATGCGAAAGTGTTGAGGTTCTTTTATAGATAGGTTATGAGCTCTGTCCTCATAGGCTCGCGGAGATTGGCTCCGATCTCGACGCATCGTTCCGTAGATGCTTCGTCAAGACAGACTGTTACCACAGGTTCACAAGTTGGTTCGCGTTTCTCCTCCAGGGCCGCGATGTTACGAGACTGCCAGAAGAATTCCGCCGAATCTTGATTTCGCGAATCCTCGTTGGAGACCTTTTTCTCCGCTTTTCTAGGAGTGGTTTCGAGGTCTGGTCTTATTCGTTTTTGTTCTGCGGCGTAACACACCTGTGATACTCTCGGGTTTCCCCAAATTACCTCGACTCCGTTAAGGGTTGGAAACTTGAGGCAAAGATGGTACGTTGATGGGATGGCTCGCATGGTGTTCAGCCATGGCATTCCCATGATAACGTTGTAAGATGCAGGACGGTCAACGACTAGAAACTCTGTGACTCTTGTCACGGTTCCGGCTTTGACTGCGAGATTAATCGACCCGTAGGCCATGGTTGTTTCTCCCGAAAGTCCCAGTAGTGGGCTGGGGTATTTCGCGATTTCGGATTGATCGATCCCCATTTTCTCGAGCGTATCTTTGAAGATGATATCCGCTTAACTTCCGGTGTCGATTAACACCCTAGCGACGTCGACGTCTCGGATCTTCAGCTCGATAACAAGGAGATCGTTTCGAGGTTTGGTACGATCAATCGTTGCTCCCCCCTTGAACGAGATGACGTTTGCGCATGTCGAGTCTTGCATATCGTTCCTGATCGTTGAGTGGCTTTTGTGGGTTAGATGGATCCGTAGGCCCCCCTCCTTCTAGCGCCAAACTGTGGGAACCGAAATTCGCACTGTCGATTTTCGTTTAAATTAGGAAACTAGGAAAACCATGTTTTCCCAGAGGTCACGGAAATCTATTAATACCACACGCTAAGCAATCAGAACACCAGATAACAATGATAAGTTGTATGAAATCGTAAAAGAGAGCAAAGAGAAGTCTTATTCCGAATTTGCGTATGAGCGTTTACAACAAGGTACAAGCATGGGCTCGAGAGCTGTCGGCGAGATTCCTAGTTCTAGCAACCCTAAGACGGCTAAACCTAATTGAGTCGCAGCTCGAATAACAAAAACGGAAAGTTGCCTAATTGCTCTAAGTGCTAAGTTTTCTCTCAAAAAGTTATCTCCATGCCTCTCGCCTAGGACTCCTTATCTACTGGCTCCTAGGTCGGTTTACGCTTTTCTTCTTCTGCCCTAATGCCGTCATAGCATAAAAATGGAGATACTCCATTTTTTCCGATCTTCGTAATTATCTTCAAAATTTCGTATTTATCTGCGGAAACTTGACATTTATCTTTCCTTGCGAACCAAGCATAAACCATCGTGCGGCTTACGGGCTGTTGGTTAAGAAATCATAAGTTCGGCCTCGAGTCATGTCTTAGGTCCCTTTGGGCCGTCTTCTGACTCGAAGCGTTTTTTACGGCTTCTTTCGATAAAGGACGAACTTTCCGCGGTTTTTACCGTAAAGTTTGATTGATGACTTAGAATGGCGGGAAACATGAATGTACGCGGTAGATAGCATCGAAGGGTAGATGAGAATGCATGGAGTAATGTCGTATCGATGTTTCGGAAGAGCTTCGGTTTGGGCTCGGTCGCTAACGTTCAGTCGAAACGTAGCGACCGAGATTCGGCTCGAGCTCGGTCGCTACGTAGTGAATGAGCTTCGGCTCGAGCTCGGTCGCTACGTAGTGAATGAGCTTCGGCTCGAGCTCGGTCGCTACATAGTGACCGAGCGGACGAACGTTCGGTCGCTACATAGCGACCGAGCTTCGGCTCGAGCTCGGTCGCTACGTAGCGACCGAGCGGGACAGACGCTCGGTCGCTACGTCGCGATCGAGCGGAACACGCGCTCGGTCGCTGTGCAGCGACCTTTTTCGAGATCTTGTCTGATGTCTCATGTTTCCTCCGCAAAGCTTTTTCGTAAAGGGGGAATCTATTTCGAAAAAGTATTTGTCGGAGAAATTTTCTCGTTTTGAATGTTAACTTCGTCGTAACCGTTTTTGACCCCAACAAGCATCAGATTCAATCAGATTTAAAACCTCAATGATCAAAACCGAAAACAGTTTTGATTTCAAAATATTCGATTAGGGTTTTAATATGTGATTTGATAATTATAGTATAATTAATTCTGATACTTATATTATTTAGGGTTTATAGATATAGGGTTA
>NC_027749.1:41199597-41209460 GCF_000695525.1 Brassica oleracea var. oleracea
TGGACACGAACGGGACGCGAGCTGGAATGGATCGAGTCGCTTCTATCGGGTCGTGGACGTCCTTTGTTGCTTGATCGGGAACGCCTTGATCGTCGGACGCGAGCTGTTTGATGTTGTCGCGAACGAGGAAGAGGTCGCGTGCTGGAGCTGCTCTCGGGTCGCGAACGTCTGAGCTAGGATCAGGAACGCCTTGGGCTGAAGCTGATCGTGGACGCGAGCTGGAACAAATGCCGGAACAAGGGACGCGATCGGGGTTTAGGGTTCGTCGGATCGCCGGCTAGGGTTAGGGTTTTAGGGTTTTTTCGATTTGGGTATTAGCTTAGGGATCTAGAGTTTCGTACTGATAATGTGTTATAAAAGTAATGGAAAAGTCTATCTTTATTCATAACATAGAGGTTCCTTATATAGGAGATTACACCGTCATATATAAATGGAAAGATTACAAATCATAATCTCTTGGTTATGAGCCATCCACAATCTGGTTCATAACAGAAAGGGAATTTTACTTTTAACCAAGCTCTCTCGAAAGTTCCTCTAAAACTAAGTCACGACAAAAATATTTTCTAACGCCTCAATTTATTCCTTGTGTCAATAAAACTAAACGATAAGGAAGGTGTATTGAATCTGAAATTTGAAGTAATTTGATTTTTAATGAGTTTGTAGATGCTTGTAGGAAAATTAGATAATTGGTGTGATTTTTGTTAAAACACTCTAGAATCTCATCTAAAACAGTGAGATTTGGATTTTTATTTTTATAACTAAAAAACTCTCTTCAAACACTCTAGAAACAATTAAAGTACTCTAAAATTTTCAACTTCAATTTTGTTCAATAACAGTAGATTTCAGAGTGTTTTATGAAATGACAAGTTCAATAACATTGGATTTTAAAGTGTTTTTTAAAATCCACGTTTGAATTTTTTTCTTTTGTCATAATGTTGATGTTCATAAGAGAATCACCAGCCAAACGACCGTGAGAAATCAAACAAAAGAAATCATAAAACGACAACACCAATAGGTGCCTTAACCCACGCAGGGGACCAAAAGAAGAAAGCATAAGCTGCATAGAAGATAGCTGAACAGAGATGGAGGAACATTCATCGCTAAGATTTAAAACCCCGCGTTCACTGCATCAACACGGAGTTGTGATGCAAGCCAGGAAGGACCATTGCTTGCGACGTACGATTGGAGTCTCCCATCCCTTGTAACACTGACTGCAATCTCTGTTGCTGGATAATTGCACCCCAGAGGGACAAGATTGAACTGGCATAATTCAAATTGGTGCCTGCGATTCCACAACTGATTAATCAAGGTTCTATGATCCGGAAACGCCCATGGTGTGCCCAAAGCCTCACATGACACCTTCAGAGATAATTCAAACAAAACTTTCTTCCTTTTGAGATGAACCATAGCTTTTGTAGCCCAAGAAAGAGCCTGGAGATCAGCATTGACCGGAGAGGATATATTAGAGAAGGAACGTCGACCATGGCACAAGACAGTACCGAACTTATTCCTTACAATCCAAGCAGCGCCACCTCTCTTGGATATGTTAGAACATGAAGATCCCACATTACATTTTATTATACCAGGAGGCGGTTTTTTCCAGACATGTGGACCTTGATGAACAGGACCTATGCAATCTCGGTTACCATCCATCAGGTTATGGAGTTGTAGCCATTCAGATGCGTCTTCCATAGCTCTGGTATATATTTCTGAAGCTGTCAGTCTAGTTTGTTCAATGCAAAAGAGGTTCCTTGCTTTCCAAATGTGCCAAAGCAACCATGGGAAAATTAATCGAATGGAAGGAGCCAACGCAACCTTGCTGCTGCATGATAGCAAATGATGAAAGTTCAAGAAGACAGAGTTCCTGGAGAGACCTGCAGGAGGTAATGGGAGAAGCGAAAGCTCTCAGACTTCTTTTGCTCTGTGGCAATGAAAAAGCATGTGGCTTATATTTTCATTATCAAGGCCACACAAGGGACAGACCGGATCAAGGCGAATTCCCCTGGATCGAAACAGCGGATCAAGGCGAAATCCACGTTTGAATAACAACGAATTTGTCATTTTAATACAAATCACTTGAAACTCTTAGTTGAATACACTCCTCTTAAAGTATTTTTACTCACAGATTCTCTATTTCTCAAAACTGGCCCCCTAATTTCTTACTCATTAAACCCCCAGAGAAACAAAAGTATCTTTTATTTGCTATAAAAGCCCTCGCACTTACACTGTCCTCGCAAATTCTCCACCCAAAAACTTCTTTTTCTCTCTCTCTCTCAAAATCAGAAACATGGAGGTTTCAGAGAGGAAGCCTTATTTCATCGAAGAAGAAGATGAGTTGGCTTCTTCTTTATCGGAGATGGAGGCTGGGTTTTCTGGTAACAGGGTGAACTCACAAAACGGCATCGTTCCAAGTTTTTTCTCTTACGTCAGAATGAACAGTTTCAGCAAAAACACTAACTCCTATTACAACAACTACAACCATCCAAGTTATTATCATCATCAATACTCTGTTTCCTCTCCGAGATCCGCCGTTTCTGGAAGATTCTATGATTTCAGATTCGATAATCGACAGCCTCATTTCTTGGATTCGTGTTTCCTCTGTCAGAAACCACTCGGTGATAACAGAGACATCTATATGTACAGGTAAAATTTTAGATCTATGCATCAGATTCGCCTTTTAATCAAAAAGAATTGATTTTTTTCTCATTAGCCATGCAAATAATTCATGGGTCTGATTGAAAGTTTTGATTGTGTGTGTAATTGCAGAGGAGACGTACCGTTTTGCAGTGAAGAATGTAGACAAGAACAGATAGAGAGAGATGAAGCAAAAGAGAAGAAACAGAGTCTGTCTTATTCTGTGAAATCAGCAATGAGGAGAAAAGAACAAAGAAGCTCTTCTTCTTCTCCAACTAGATCTCGTGGTTATTCATGTCACAACGGAACTATTGCTGCTGCTTGAGATTCTGAATCTGACGACGAGTTTGGGAATTATAATAATAATAATAAAAAGGAAAACAAAAAGACAAAAACAAAAGAAGAAGTGAGATTGTGTAAGTGTCGAATCTGGTTTTGGGATTCTCTTTTATCTTTTTTTCTAAATCTGAAGACCGCTTTGCTTTAGCTTGAAGTTTCAGGGAAAGCTAAAGATCCGTCAGCTTCTTCATTAGTTTTATTTTTTTGTTTAACTTGAAAGTTTTGGGAGTACATGAGAAGAGAGAAATGTAAATGCCTGTGTGAGTTATAAAGTCCATGGGGCATGCTTGAGTAATCTTCTCGTGTATCTTTTGTGTAAGAAAACAAATACATATGTGACAGTATTACAAGTTCAACCATGAAAATATATATACAAGGTATTAAAATTTATACACTTTATTCTATGTTCTGGCAAACCATGCTTTGTGTTTTGATATTAGATTGAGTGATAGTATCAGTTTTCTTTGCTGTAGTGACAAGAGCTATATTACCAACGTTACTACGCAAGTATTCAACTGAATTTCAATACAACCATCATTTGAAAAGTGTAGCGATTCTTACCTTACTAATTGTTCATGGAAACAAAAGTTAGATGAGACATAACTTGTAACAAATCATTTCCATATATATTCATTTTCCTTAATTTTCTCTAGTATTCATTTTACTTCATGATTTGCATTTACTAACTTATTTGTATAATATTCGATGAAAAAAAAACTTATTTGTATAATATTCACTATGCAAAAAATATTCCGAACTCAAAAATCATTCTCTAACACTAACACCTCCTCTCAAACTCCCCTCCACAGGTCCTGCGGCTCTACTATTGCATCTTACCTGACTACTTTCTTTACTCGCGGCTATATAAGAATCTCCACTATCGCACTCTTCGATAATCTTCTTTAATCTTTCCACTACAATCTCCATCGTGGGCCGCTCTTTATCGTTCTTTTTGAGGCAAAGATCAGCCAGTTTAGCCAAACTCCTCGTTCCAGCAGATGGATAGTTATTACGTAGCCGCGGGTCAACGATCATGCTGAAGCGTCGACTGTCAGGAGGATACTCTTTGACCCATTCCAATAGTCTCCGTTCAGCGGGTGGCTTGTTCCTCTCAATGGTTCGGCGTCCGCTTATGATCTCGTAAAGCACAACACCGAAGCTATATACATCGCTCTTTAACCGCAAATGGCCTGTTTGCACGTATTCAGGAGCTGCATATCCCTCTGTTCCAACTTTCTACAAACAGAACCAAGAAAAAAATCAAGAAGAAGAAACTATCAAACTATTCATCATCTAAAACTATGTAAAAACCATAACCAAACCTAACCAAATGCACACCACAATTAACCCAAGAAGATAAAATAAGTGTTCAATACTTACTGCAGTTGTGACGTGAGTATTGTCGCCCTGAGGTCCTTCTCTTGCAAGCCCAAAGTCCGATAATTTCGGACAAAATTCATCATCTAAAAGCACATTAGAGGATTTGAAGTCACGGTATATCACCTGCCCAACCAATTATACCACACAATGAATCACAAACTAAACTTAAAACCAGACAATGAATATTTGAGAATCCACCACACATTTTCTTTCCCAATGGTTCATAAAACTGTCTCATTCCTAAACTAGTATTCATGTGTGTATGTGTTCACATTGTGCCTGTCCTAAATTACCAAGAACAATCAAAAGTATCCGTCTTAAACCAGGTTTCCTCGAGTGAGTGGGTTTTTGTTTTAGGGTTTAAAGATTGTACCTTGACTTCATGTAGATAAGCCAATCCTTCAGCTGCACCAAGCATGATCTCAAGCCTTTGTTTCCATGGTAATGTGCGAGCTCCACGCGTGAAGAGATGTTCCTCTAAGCTTCGATTAGACATGTACTCATAAACCAAAAGCCTCTCCATCCCGTTCTCCCCATCTTCGGAGCAATAACCTAATAGCTTCACAACGTTCTGATGATTCACTACCCCTAGAAACTCAACTTCTGCTAGCCATTGCTTGTGACCCTAACACACACCATTACAACACAGAAGAAAGAGAAAACATCAAAACTCATAGGAAAGTTTCAGAATGTACATTTAAAAAAAAAACAAACAATCTCTCAATTCAGTTACCTGTAAACCTTGTGGATTGAGTTTCTTGATGGCGACGACAAGTGGAGGATCAGAATCTCTGGTCGTGGGAATCTTTCCTTTATAAACATTACCGAATCCACCATGACCGATCTTAAGCCTTCTGCTAAACCCACAAGTGGCTTCACTGAGTTCTTCGTAAGTGAAAACCCTAAGACTCTGTTCTCTCTCCCTATCCAAGTTTCTGATACTTCGCCCAGAAGGCAAAGATCTCGGCCTGTGGAGATTAAACGACGGCGTTTCACTCTTGTTCCTCTGTCCTGGAGCTGAGTTTTGTGCTTTTCTTCTGTCTTTTTGTTGGTTTCTGGGTTCGGGTTTTTTGGATTTGAGCAAGAACAGACAGTTCATGTCTCAAGGAGAGGAGAGAGAATAAAGATTGAAACTTTGTGTAAGGAAAAACAAGGGGAACATTTATACTATTCTTTGTAGAGAAAAATTGTAGATGGGAAAGTGTCAAAGAGCGTGACGGTATCTTCCTTATCTTTTACAAAGGAAGACGAAGAAATGGCGTAACGGGAAATAGACGTATACGTGTGAAAGGAGAGTGATTGATTATTGATCAATGTAGGACAATTTCAGACTATGTAGTAAGTGTAGGGACTCGTACTGTAATTTTCAAGAGTCATATCAACTTAGTTTTTTTCTTCTTATATTCCTCAATAAATTATTAATCAAAAACTGTATTTTACAACATATTTATTGGAGAACTCTCAGTTAAAGTTTTTCATCCTTAAAGTATCAATTTTTTTTAATGGTTATCTTTAAATAATTTAATCAATCATAAAACAACATATATTACTGGAATTTCTAACAAATTTTGAGAGATACTTTATTATTTCTTATCGTGTTTTTCAATTTTGTATTTATCTCAAAAGTGAGATACCTAAAGTTTTAGATAGTGAAACAAAAATTCAAGAAGGGCAAGGATAAACACAGTAGCATGCTAATTTTCCATCAGATGCCCGAACGCAGTGAGGAGTTCCGTGCTTTAGTTGACGGCACAGAGCGCCACATGAGCCAGCACCACAATCTACTTGTGGTAAAACCTCTCCACACATGTCTCCTTGAATCTCATTCGCCATCAGCCCTGTCAAAAAATACAATTTAAAAACATATAAGTACCATTTGTTTTGGCAGCGGAAACAGTACAGTATTTTAAAAGTTGGTAAAACATCAAACAAACCTAGAGTAAGGATGATAAAGACAGCACAAAAAATGGATTTAGTCATTTTTATATTATAACCGGAGTTCTCAAAATATAAAAAGAATGAGCGTAGTGTAGTACATCATATGTACACACATATTTATATATCATCATCCAGCTCATATTTTCCATTTATGTATATCTTTAGGAAATCAATACATACCATATATGATGGTGCGATATCTGAATGTATCAGACTTTAAATGCATATTTAAGTTGCTATATCTTTCTCGTTAATGTATTATGAAAAATTCAAAAACTAAGAATATGTGCAATATATCTAATATATGCATGAATCTAAGTGTATCTATGTCATAATGAGTGCATCTAAAATCTAGACTATATCTTATTTTAAAAATTTAGGATTCTGCCCTTAGATATTTTATATTTATGGTAACAAATAAATTTTCTTTACAAACCAAAACAAAACTATAAATGCTAATTAACTATTAGCATTTACTTTCGGTAAAACTTTATCATACCCATAATAATTTTTTTTTCGACCAGCTTTTTTTTTGTTTTGAATAATTAGATATTTCTAATCATATGAAGTATACTTAATTTTGCGGGTAATAAATAAATTAAACTAATATAATTTATTTATGAGATACAAATGAATTGATGTGTTATTTTGTAGTGTATTTTCCTAATTCTGAGAAATAACAAAATCATAAAATTTTCTTTTTACAATTTTTATAGTTGAGTTTTATATGGTTGAAACAAATATATGCATCTAAGTAAATAAGTAAATAAATAATCACTAAAAGTTAAAATCTGCAAAGAAAAAAAAAATCTGCAAAGAATAATATTAAAATATGTAATGAGAAATATCTTTCATTTTTCAACTTATATAGTAGTGTTTTTATATAATTGGAACAAATATATGCATCTAAATAATTTAATAAAATATTATCATTAAAAATAAAATGTGGAAAAAATATTAAATTATGTAATGAGAAAATATCTTTAGTATATAAATATAATACTTTAGAATAAATTAAAATTAATACAATATTTTTTCTAAAAAATTAACTTCTTTAAAAATAACTTCATAAATATAAATATAATTTTTTAATAGCATATCTAATATCTATAATTATAACATAAACAATCAATAAATTTTAAACGTATATAGTTATCATATATAAAAACACATAATCTTATAATTAAAAAAGTCTTATAATTAAAAAATGTGTAGAATTTTTTTTAAAAAATAATCACGCGCTTTTTAAAACGCGGGTCAAAATCTAATTTGATCTTAATTGTCATGTTTTGGATGCACAAGAAAAAATTGTCATGTTTTGATGAGCGCCCACGTGCTCAGCTCCCTCACTTGAAAAGACCAAAGATGGATCACAAGAGCATTTCCAATGGAAAGTTGTATCCATTGAAATCGTAAACACACATATATATATATATTATATAGGGAATTTGCACTCCCTATCCAAACCTTATATCATATTTAGGTGTATACCCTATTTCTCCCCATTTTTTACCCCATTTTTACCCCAAAAACAATGGTATCTCAATTCTTTGTGTATATCTACCTAATTAGCTCTATTATATATGCATATGTAATTGTGTTGGGTTCATAATTTTATGAAAAATTCAATCCAATTTTTTTTATTCCAATGGGTAGAACTCTCAATTGGAGATGCTCTTAATGGATACATCTAAGAATAGGGCTGGGCATTTTATCTGATACTCGAACCAGAATCCGAACCCGACCCGAAAAACCTGAACCTGAATCCAAACTGAAGTAGCAAAATACCCAAACATGTTTTGTATTGAACAGGTTTGGATACCCAAACCCGATCGGATATATCCAAACCCGAAATAATACCCAAAGTCATCCAAACATATGTATACTTTAACCCAAATATACATCTTTCATCCAATATGTAATGAATGGTTTCTCTAAACCGATTTTGGTTTAATTAATATTATATAAAACCAATACAAAATCATTATTTTCCCTAACTTAAACATGTGCATATATATATATATATATGTATATGTACTCTTTCTTAAACGTGAGAGATTAAGGCACCATCTATCTACATCTCCCATCTCTCATCTTTTCTTCCTACAAGATCTTATTTTCTAAAATATTGTTATTCTCACGATCCATGTAAAGATTTTTGGAGACATTAGTTGTTGTTGTCATCAACGATAACCACCATCACTGTAACAACCAGAGCTACCTCGAACCATCTAGTCGTTTACAGAGGGGTAGTTTCCATCCATGGAGCTTCCCTTGTTACTTTCGATCTGTTACGTAACGAAAGCAAGAGAAGTAACCGTTTTTTTTTTTGTAATAATTATGTGGCTTTAATTTTTTTTATCAAATACTTTGGTTTTTTCGGTTATATCCAAAATACTCGAATCTAAACTAAAAGTACATGAACCCAACCTGAAGTGTAAAAATACCCGAACGGGTTTTATGCTTCTATACTGAACTACCCGATCCAAACCCGAAAGCCCACCCCTACCTAAGAGCATCTCCAATCCAACCTTAAATCCTCGAATTTTAAGGTTTTGTGTCATTCCAACCCAACTTCAAATTCTCAAATTTTGAAGTTGTGAATAGTGAAACCTCAAATTTGAGGTTTCTATTCACAAACTCAAAACTATCTTTTATTTTCTGTTTGGTCCTTATAGTTATTTCTTTTCATAAATACATATGCTAAACTTAATTTATAATAACTTAAATACACCAAAATAAATTAAAATAAGATAAATATTACATAACATTAAAATAAAGTTCACACAATATAAAAATACATAAAATAAAGTCCACAAAAAATAAAAATTCCCTTTTACAAACTTAGCACAAATTAAAGCAAATTACATAAACATTTAAATATTACATATCTTACAAATTGCGGTAATGAACATACTCGATTTCAATAATTTCTAGCTCGTAATCTACAAATTAAAAATAAGGAAGCTCATTTATCACTTCGGAATGCGTTGATTGAGCACATCCCCTATATATTAATAGAGAAACATTAAAAAAGTTATAACATGTAATTTGTAATAATTAAAAAAATGTCATTTTGAGTTGTCACGTAATTGGAATGTTAATTTTGCTTAAGTGGCGGTTTGAGAATCAATTGGAATTTTTTTAGTCCAAAATTAAATTGTTAAGGAATGTTATATTATATAGTATGTCTATTATATACCATTTATTTATTAAATTGAAATTATTATATATTTTTTTCTTAAGTAAAACATTACCGAATTACCTAATGTGATTAAGATATATAAGACAATTAATGATTTTAAAATAACAAATATTTGTTACAATCTGTATACTTTATATCATTTTTTAAAAATTATTTATTATTAAAATAAATTACACAATTACATTAATCATATAATAAAAATTTAGATTTTTTTGTATATGTTGTATTTGGATTTTTTCAAAACGAGTATAAATTACTAAAACTATTAAAAGTCTCACATAAACTTTTGTGATCAAGGTTTATTTTTTTTCTATAATAAGATACAATGATTATAAAATCATATGAATAAATATTTTTATTTCAATAG
>NC_027749.1:41209516-41251628 GCF_000695525.1 Brassica oleracea var. oleracea
TATATATATATATATATATATATATATATATATATATATATTATATCGTTTAAATTAAATTATACATCATATGAAAATACATACTTCCATTTTGATATACGCGTTGAACATATATTGAAAAGTTAATATTTTAATTTTGAAATTTTCATTGTTTTTTTAAATGATTATAAATTATTAAAACCACTAAACATTCCACATTAAAAAAATCGTTGGTTTAAAATTTTGTTACACAAATATGCAAATAATCATAAAATCATATGAGTAGAAACCTCATTTAATAAATATCCATATTAAAATTATACTATATATCTATGTTAATATCGTTTTAATTTAATTATATATCATATACGATAGATAAGATTGATTGTTTTGATTTATTTACCCTAAAATGATTGCGAATAAACAAGAGCGGTCGTTTGATTTATATGTGCACGCTAATTTATTACATAATAGTAATTTATTTCTTAGTTATTTAATATATAATTATTATTTAATTATTTCATAATATGTAGAAGAACATAAAATAAATAATAAATATAAAATATTTATTCTGCACAAGGCACGGATCTTAACCTAAGTATGTATCTCTTTAATATTATTTAAATCTTAAAAAAATTCTAAATCTTATGCCAATTCTAAATCTTATGCCAAAACTAAATAACGAAAGATGAGAATAATCTCAAAAATCAATATTTATATCACACAATAACCAAAATGAAAAACGACACAAAAATGTGAAGATAGATAGGATTGGCACGTGAACATAAACTTTTCATAATCATAATTAACTTTTAAAATTGATAAATCATGATATAAAACCGAGCTGACATAGTTTCATTGTAACCAAATAGTAGGCATGAGTGAGATTCTTCGGCCTAAACGTTAGGTTCTTATGCAATAAGTGATCTTTTGACCTGAAATATTTTAAAAATTGGGATCAGCTCATCAATAAACAAATTATGTAATTAACAAAAACAAAATTTAAGGGCCAAAAATATTAATTCGATCAAGAATATAAATTGTATTTTTCTATACAACATTTTTTAAATAATTTTTATATAAATTCACCATGCGCAAGGCGCAGGTCTTATCCTTGTATGAGAGTATTACAGGAACAATGCTTGAGAATTTGGTATTTTATATGTAATTTTCTAAAATTTATGTGTATGTGTGTTGTTTTATTATACATGAAATGTATATCATCTTTTGTTATATAATATTGTAATATTGTGTGTGCTGTATAATATATTAAAGAGAAATTTCTTTGGATAGCATTTTTAGTTTATTTTCTCAAAAATATCTCTTAAAAAGCAAAATAACAAAAAGAAGTTTTATTAAAGGGTAAAGGATGTATTTATATCCCTTGAGTTAACTAATCTAGACTTACGGTTTAGAATTAAGGAGTATGTTTTGGGGATGGAGTTTCAAATATCAAAAAATAAAAAATAAATATTAAAAGTTTCAAAATAAAAAAATGTTATTTTGATCATTTTATTTTTTGAGAACTATTTTTGTGATAAAAACTTAAAAATGGCTATTTGAGAGAATTGCCTTATATTAAATGTATGTTTTATATATATTTGTAAAGTTTTTATCCTTATTTGTAACTTTTGTTAATATCAAAAACTATAATGTAAATAAATAAACTTTTAAAGATTTTTTTGAAGATTTATGGTTGAAGTAATTAACCAGAATTTTGAAGTTTTACTGTCTTTAAAATAAAGTCTCGGGTTGGTGATGCTCTAGACATGTGTTTGTGTAACAAATATTATATTCTTTCACAATTTACTGCGAATAAAGAACATTATCCAAGACTAGTGTGTGTTATCACATGTCATGATTAATCACCTCATTCCCTTAAAATGGTGATTGTATTGTCAGAAACTCAGGTCGGATGTGACATGGTAAAATTCACCAGAATCGAGGATCTAAGAAGGTGTGTAGCAAGGACCAGACACATATGTATGGTGAGCTCGAGGCTGCCACGATGTTGGATGTGGTGAACAGGACTGAGTAGAGTATACAAGTCTCTGATACTTTTCCTTTTTTTCTGTCGTCTTGGATATAAACAAGAACAGACAAAATTCATGTTGTAAGGAGAGAAGAAAGATTGAAACTTTGTGTAAGGAAAACAAGTTAAATATTCACATGATTCTTTGTCAAGAAAACCAGAGTAAAACAAACATTAAAGAAGAGCATTGAAAAACAGAAGCATGCACGTAAGTGAAAACACTCAGAGCATGTTTAACGGGGGTTCTTAGCGGAATATAAGAAATCGTCTTTTAGTTTTTAGCTAAAAAAACTAAGAATAAGCTCTTAAATATCTTATTTAAGAAACCGATTCTTAGCTTTTTTAATTAAAAGTTAAGAAACTGTTTCTTATATTTAGTTAACAACCTCTTAGTAATAACCCCATTAAACATGTTCTAAGACTCTGTTCTCTCTCTGTATCCAAGTCTCTGATACTTCGCTGAGAAGGCAAAGATCTCGGCCTGTGGAGATTAAACGACGGCGTTTGGCTCTTGTTCCTCAGTTCTGGAGTTGAGTTTTGTGCTTTTCTTCTGTCTTTTCCTTTTCTTCTGGGTTCTTGGATTTGAACAAGAACATACAGTTCATGTCTCAAGGAGAGGAGAGAGAATAAAGATTGAAACTTTGTGTAAGGAAAAACAAATGGAACATTCACATTGATTATTTCTCGAGAAAAATTGTAGATGGGAAATGTCAAAGAGCGTGATGGTCTCTTCCTTATCTTTCACAATGGAAGACGAAGAAATCGCGTAACGGGAAATAGACGTATACGTGTGAAAGAAGAGTGATTGATTCTTGACCAATGTAAGACTTATGTCATACGATTCATACTTATTTCAAGAAAACTAGTCATAACAAATTAGTTTTATTTTTAATTATATTTCTCAATGGAGAATTATATTTTTAAAGCATATTCATTGGGGAATTCTCAATTAAAGGTTTTCATCCTTAAAGTATTAATATTTTTTATTAATGGTTATTTTTAACAGATTTTAATCATCTATAAAACAACATATGACACTCGAATTTCTAACAAATTTTGAGAGATACTTTAAAAAAAAAATTCTTATCGTGTTTTTACATTTCTTATTATCTCAAAAGTGAGATACCGTTTTAGAGAGTGAAACAAAAATTCAAGAAGGGCATTTAAAAACACAGAAGCATGCTAATTTTCCATCAGATACCCGGACGCAGTGAACAGTTCCGCGCTTTAGATAACCACACAGAGCGCCACATGAGCGAGCACCCTGAGCACCACAGTCTGCTTGTCGTAAAACCTCTCCACACATGTCTCCTTGAACCTCATTCGCCATTAGCCCTAGTGTCAAACAAACATTAAAAAAGATATAAGTATTTTCTTTGTTTGGCAGTGGAAACGTTTTTTTTTTTTCTTAGCACATGCCGTGGAAACAATACACTACTTTAACGATGGTAAAACATCAAACAAACCTAGAATAAGGATGATAAAGATAGCACAAAATATGGATTTAATCATTTTTATATGATAGCTGGAGTTCTCAAAATATAAAAAGAATGAGCGTAGTGGTAAATCATATACACACATATTTATATATCGTCATCAAGCTCATATTTCCATTTACGTATATTATCAGACTTTAAATGCAGATTTATTAAGTTGCTATATGTTTCTCGTGATGTTTTTTTTTAAAACCTAGATTTTCTGTAATTTGCAAAAAATTGCTTAGTTTGAAATTCGAACCCCAGGCCTGGGTGTATAAGCATTTAAACCTTAAACAATAGATAACGGTGCTTCCACATGTAAATATATTCTATATATACATGTAAATATATGCTATATAAACCTTGACTCGTTATGTATATATGTTATGAAAAATTCAAAAACTAAGAGTATATGCTATATATATAAATACTAGGTGTTGGCTCGCACTTTGTGCGAGTTAATATATATTTTAATAATTTTAGTTTAATATTATTTTTATATTTATGCTATTGTATTTAATTAGATATAAAAATTATTTATTGTGTTTTTTCTGTCTTTTTAACCAAATCTCAATTGTTTATTGTGTGAATTTTTTTTTCTTATTGTTTATACATGCTTCTTCTATTTAGAAATTGAATCTCAATTTAAATGAGTTTCTTTTAATATTAAAGAGTCTATTTTTTTAAAAAAAAATCTGGTTTAAGTGCAAACACACTCAATTTTTTAAAAATATCTCTATTTTATTAGTATATGTTCTTGGCCACATAGAACTATGGAGAGAACTTGAATAAAACTCAATAATACATATCACCGTGATTTTGATGATCGGTTTAAATAAATCCGATACTTGGTTTGCATACCAAGACTCAATATACATGTTATATTAAAAATTTAAATTGGTGTCATGTCATAAAAATATAACAATATTAATTAAATTAAACTCTGAAAAAATTTACATTGTGTCACAAATAGTCAATTCTAACTTAATTAAAGATATTCCTTCTGCAATGAGATATTTCAAAAGTTCAACATTCACAACTTCGCCATGATATCTAAAACACAAAACAATAGAAAGAAAAACTCGTGAACAAACATATCATAAATAAGACACAACAATAAAAATAAAATATGATATAGAAAATATACCGACTAAAAATTCATTTTCATATTGACGTCCCTATATTTCTTTAAATTCTTTGAAATCGTTATTTGTTGACTCTTTTGGAAAATCATTACAAGGTATGATTTTGGTTGTTATATAAAAATTTATCTTAAAAATCTTAGGAGTCTTTTTATATTTTATGGTATAATCACCGAAAGTGAAATTATGCAGAATAAAAGAATCTCGTTGAGATAACGTATAAAGAAAATTACCAAAAAACAAGTCACCAAATGAACATTTTTCAATAGAAGCATGAGTCGTAGTTCCTACAAATTAAATTTTAAATAAGTGACTAACACCAAATCATATAATTAATGTGAATCAAAGATGAAATAAATTAATATATTTACAACGGCATCAATACCAATTCAATTGAAACAAATTTGACCTTTTCATGATTCTAAAGTATCAACACCTTTACTCTGATTTTATAGTAATCTTTACCCGACTCAATAACTCTAATAAGAAAAAGTGAAATGGGGTTCTTTTTTCAAAAAGACAACATTTGAAAGTGTATCCTATTATTTAAAAATGAAGTTTTGTAAGTTTTGTGTGTATTCCCATCAAACATATGATGAGAATATATAATATCGTAGCATAGAGTTGGCAAATAATTATAATACATTTTTAAGATGGATATTAAGATAAAGTCGGCATCATAATTCTTTGTATTAGCATTTACATACTACTATAACTATAACACAACATAGACTAAGATAAATATCACTTATGCATTATCTATATTATCATTAAACTATATTATCATTTGCTCCGAGTGGAGCTACAATTATAAGGTCGGATGCGACATGGATGTCGTCATCAACCTCTGCAGGGCTAGGATGGACTCTTCTAACTTCCCCACAAAACAGGTCCTTTCAAAAGCGCCTTGACTTTGTGGGATCTCCCTTAATGGCAGAGGGACTGGCGCTTAGGGAAGCTGCCCTAACATGTCGAAGCTTGGGGATGCGATTTGTGCGTTTCGAGTCTGATTTTGCCCACCTTATTAAGTTCTTAAAAGCTGAGATTTAAGTTGCAGAGTTCCATTGCGTAGCGTCGGATATCCTCTCTATTGTTTCTGAATTTGACTATGTTTCTTTTGGCTTGATTCCTAGGGAGAAGAACATGATTGCTGGTTGTTTAGCAAAAAATGCTCAGCTTGTATTTGAACCATTGGTAGTTGAGGATTCTGTTAATGCTCCTAACTAACCCATCTTTTAATTAATGATATGTGTGTTTCAAAAAAAAAGATAGACTATGTTCCACGTCCAGTAACAAATATAATTTAAAATTACCAGTAACAAATATGATTTTAAAACAAAATAATAAGAATTGGTTCTAACTCGTCAAAGTTACAAAATTTATTTAAAAATTATATATCTAATTACAAATTTTGAAATAGTTATATTATTTTAATTAATAAATTAATGACTCAGAGAAAACTAATAATAAATTAATGACTTAGCTAAATCCTAATAAAAACATGAAAAATAGCAAAATTAAGTAAAATCATGGAGAACGTGACAAATAAACAAAATCAAAATAATTATATATTTAGTTACAAAGTTTATAGTTATATTATTTAAATTAATAAAGTAATTACTCAGGTAAAACTAATAATAATTTAATGACTATTGTATAACCTAATTAAAATATGATAAATAAGCAAAAGTAACTAAAATCATGGAAAACATTACACATAAGCAATATCAAAATAATTATATACCTGGTTACAAATTTTATAGTTATATTATTTAAATTAATAAATTATATACTCAGAAAAAACTATTAATAAATTAGTGACTCAGCTTAAACCTAATTAAAGCATGACAAGTAAACAAAATTACATAAAATCATGGAAATAATGACAAATAAACAAAATCACTTCATAAATAATAGTATAGATATGCACGCATTTAACTATATCTATGTCATAATGCAAGCATCTAAAATTTGAAACTTTGGGCAAGGAAAACAAGTAATATTCACACTGATTCTTTGTCTAGAAAACCAGGGAAAATTTGGAGATGGGCAAGTGACAAAGATGAAAGAGCGTGACGGTCTCTGCCTTATCTTTTAAAAAGGAAGACGAAGACGATTAGCCGAAGACTTGTGCTGTAACTGATTACTAGAATTTGACCTGCACGCCTGTGCGGTTAAATAAATCGATCACAATATTCCTAATTACGAACCTTTTAAATAACCAAAATTAAACTTGTTATAATATTGATTAATTTCGTTTTTAATATTTAGATATGGCGAGATTGTATGGTTGATATTGTTGAAAATATACATTTATTATATAAATGAAATCGATATATATATATACATATATATCTACTATAAATTAATCATGAAGCATTATAATATTTTTTTTGTAGTCACGTGACATCATGAGAATGATTCTCAGAATTTTTTAAAAAATAGGTTGGTTCATCTAAACATATATATTTTTTTATTAAACTAACTATCAAATTAATTAGTAGTGTACAAAAGAATATTCACTATTCTTTCCTTAAATAAAAACGACGAAATTACCTAATATGATTAACATATATATCACAATTAATGATTATAAATAATAAATATTTGATAACAATTTTGTTATTTTTCATACTTTTTGTTTTATTTACAGTATTAAAAGAAATTAAACAATCACTCTAAGCATATAATTTTATATTTTATATTTTTCTTATATTTTTTCTTATATTTTGAATTATTTAAAACAACTATAAATTACTAAACCAACTTCTATCTTAAGTTTAAGTATTTTGGCACACATTATTCAAATGTATATGTTATATATTATTTTTATTTTTAGATTTTGAGAAATTTAAAGTATATATGAACTTTAATTTTTTTTTGAACTAAATGGGTTATCTGAACCTAAACTCAAACCGAACCTGCAAAGATTTGAACCCACAAAGATCCGAGCGGAATAGAACCTAACCGAACCAAATGGTATCAGAATGTGAATCCCTAATCAAATGTAAAAAAAAAGGTTATTGATAAGAAAATATGTATTCTTATAACATATTTTTAAAATTCACTTCACGCAAGGTGCGGATTATCATATAGTATATATATTCCTAAAGATTTATAAAAAGGAAGGTAGTATAGGAGTGAATCACGCCTAATATATATACAAATTATTTGATTTGTTTGTTTCCTTAGCCAATTATATTTTAGGAATATGTTAGAAATTTAAATTGGTTTTCCATATTTTAGGCTGTTTGAACAATTTGTTAATTTATATTTTGATATCTAATTAGGCTTGATTTATTAATAAATCTGTGTAACTTTATCTGAAACAATATACGAACCGATTGTCTACTGAAACTTACGTTTTTTAATTATTTTATGTGTAATATATAAACAAAAATGGTTTTTATAAACCATTTTGATCTTGATCTTGGATGTGAAAACAATAAAATGTCAATGAGTCAATGTACACAGAAAACTAAATAACTCGTTTTTGGTCAATATATTATGTAAACTATATATTACGTGTAGTGAGTTAATGTATATAGAGAACCATCACAACAAAGAAGTTCCTTGCTCTGGAATCAATTACTACATCAATATCTATTTTAAACATAGTGAAAGAGAACCATGCGGAAGTCACGTTAAAAACGGTTACGTCTTTACAAAAATAATAAAACACTGTTTTAGATAGATAGTTATTATTAAGACAGTGGCATGAATTATAATTATTTAGGAAAAATCATGTTAAGTAATAAATGTACTTCAGGTTTAATAGTTTAGATATCTATCTATCTATATTATTAAAAGTGAAGTACACATTGAGATTGTTTGACAATATGGATAGTAGCTAAAAAAATAGTACTGTTTGAAAACATGGATAACAGTAAATTAGAAAAAATAAAAATGGGCTTATGCTACTAAAAAAATTAGAAGTTCATTACATTATATTAAAAAGTAATTGGTCTATGTTATTTGATATATATATTCAAATCAAAACAATAATTTAAAATTGATTTATATCAAAAATTCATTCGAAAATATACATATATTCAAAATTTGATTTTTACTAACATATTTTCAATAACTATTATAAAAATGTTTTCAATATATATAAGAAAAATACAATACAAAGTCTAATTTCAAACACCAACTTAAATTATGGTTTTTATATTTCACATTAAATTTTAAAATATAATATATGTGATTATTTATTTGATTTTACGTATAAAATATTATTAATTATAAGAAAACTTATTTGATGGTACGTATAAAATACGATTAATTATATGATAGCACATATTTTGTAATCTATGATGACACATATAGGATATATATATATATATAATAGTGATTAGGAGTGGGCGTTCGGGTTCGTTTTCTAGATTTTTTGAGATTTCGTGTTCAGTTCAGATCTTTGAGGATTTAGTTCGGATTTGGATAACCAATTTAAATAGGTTTGGTTTAAATATTTGGATAGAGAATTAATAATTATTTAATTATTTTTGGAGTTTTGAGTATATTTTAACTATTTAAGATATTTACATTTGATTATTTGTATATATTTTCAAGCATTTAAGCGAACTAAAAAGTATCATATATATTATGGATGTTTTTATATATATTAAATCTAAAAATAATTAATATATATATAAGTATATAAATCTATTTTGGATACCCAAAATACTTCGGTTCGGATCAGATTAGGTTTCAGTTCTTCAAATACCAAAATTTTGAATAATTCGGATATTTAATCAATTCCAGTTCGGATTTAGTACTACTTATTCGGATTAGGATCGGTTCGATTCTTCGAATTTGAGTTTTCTTCCCAACCCTAAATAGTGATATAAAAATCAAATAGCATTATATTTTTTTTTAAATACATCCGCACAGGTGTGCGGGTCAAAATCTAGTTGATCAATTAAAGCATATGTGTGAAAGAAGAGAATTGATTCTTTCTCAAAAAAAAAAGAAAGATGAGAATTGATTATTGATCAATGTAAGACTTATGTCACAATAACTGATTAATTGTTAAATCATGTTTTTAATTGTAATTTTAAGAAAATAAAAGTCATACTAGATTATTTTATTTTAATTATATCCCTCAATAACTGATGAATTGTTAAATCATGGTAAGGTACATAATTCTTAATTTTATATAATTGAAAAAAATATTGAGTGATTTTTAGATTTATTTCTCTGTAATGAATATAGTGTACCAAGAAATTTTCAATTTTATTTATAATTTGTAAGCATTTTTAAATGAAAACAGAAATAATAATTATCATTATATTTTTTTAATTAGTAATGCATGCATTAATAAATAATTATAAAATATTTATGTACGTATGCGCGGAGAAACATCTAGTAACTGACTAATTAATAAATCATGGGAAAAATACATTTTACAGCATATCTATTGTTTTTCAATTATAATTTTTATTCCTAAAATATTAATATTTTATAATATTAATTAATTTATAATAAAACCTACAGAATTAAAATTTTAAACAAAAACCTTGGTAATTTCTCAAATGAGATACTTTTTATTATACTTTTTTGCTCTTTCTCATATTTTTTTATTTTATCTTTAAAGTGAGATACCATTTTAGAGAGTGAAACAAAAATTCAAGAAGAAGATTTTACAAAAAAAAACAGAAGCATGCTTTTTTTTTCATTTTATCATTAAAGTGAGATACCATTTTAGAGAGTGAAACAAAAATTCAAGAAGGGCATTTAAAATAACAGAAGCACACATATTTTCCTTCGGATCCCCGAAGGCAGTGGCCGGTTCCATGCTTTAATTGACGGCACAGAGCACCACATGAGCCGGCACCACAATCTGTCTGTGGTAAAGGCTCTTTACACAGCTTTCCTAGCTGTCCTTGAATCTCATTCGCCATAAATCCTGTAAAAAAACATCATTTAAAAACATATAAGTATCAGTTTTCTTTTTTTGCAGCAGAAACAATAGATTACTTTAAAGATGGTTAAACATCAAACAAACCTAGAATTAAGATGATAAAGACAGCACAAAAAACGGACTTAGTCATTTTATATGATGATTGGAGTTTTCAATATATATATCTCTGTGTGTGTGTGTGTGTTTATGATGTGTATCACATAGTTATATATATATATTATAAAGCTGATATTCTAAGGAATATATATCATATATGATGATATAATATATGCGTGCATCAAACTTCAGATGCATATATGTTAAGTTGATATATGTTTCTCGTTATGTATATACCTTATGAAAAAGTCAAAAAACTAAGATATATGCCATATATATAATATATGCATACATCTAAAATTTGATATCTAAATATAAAAAATTCATTTATCATTATTATATATTAACATCAAAATTAAATGTAATTTTGTAGTATTCAGGCACAAAATTATGCTTGTATGTACAATCTTTATATATATAAAGTTAAGTTTCCTCACTCCTGGTGAAGCCACGTAGACGGACACGTCATAAAATCGGCTCCCGTAAGCTTGACACGTGTCACAGGCCATGAAACTCATCGTTTCATTAAGTCAAGTCTGCAATACATATGGGTTTCGTTGTGTTTTGGGCTTATATTGTCCTCCATAAACCCAGTCTAACTACGAGAAACACAAAGACGCTTAAACAACGTCGTTTTGGGAATATAAGATTCATCTCTCTCTCTTCGTCTTCAACAATTATTTTCCCTTTATAGGGTTTATGTTATTCTTCAGATTCCATAAAGTGAATGGGAGATGACTTTTAACAGCGAATATTTTGAGTGAATGTTTGTTCGTATCGTTTGGACTTTCGTTCGTGTCGTTTGGACTGAATATCTTTAAGCCATGTAAGCGAAATTGATGTTGGTGTCGTTTGGAGTGACTTGATGTTCCTCTCATCAATGACCATCTTAACTCCTTTATCCCACTAATGATTCCTCATTGAATTCAATGCATCTCCCTTCACTTTCAGTCGGTGAATCTCTGTGTATAAAAAGGTGAATCTTCATTCCCTGAACATCATCCTTCCATTCCTTACAACCCAAAATCAGTCTCCTTTAACGTTTTATGATTCTAGCTTAAGTTCTTCGATTGATGTTTCATTATTGCTCTTTGCTTTTATTTTTGGTTTGTTTGGTTATTAATTTTTGGTATATTTCTCATAAATATTTTGCAAACTATGGCAGACATCATCAGTAAACAAGACGAGATGCAGCCGTTAAAGCACCGTCCGTACAACCACCACATAAACATTCCCTGTTGAACAATATTTGTACCCAATTTCAGATCCACATCCGTCGACGCCATATCATACCGGGATCATCCTGAGAATCATGTGCAGCGACGTTACCGAAAGATAAGGCACGGCATGAGTGAACGAAAGACTGACGCCACAGCGCAGATGATAAGGATACGCCCGTAGAACGGGTATAATATTCTGCGGCTCAGATAGAGCTTACTGGCACTGGAATAACATTCTAGAAGAAACTGTTTGTAATGGTTTCCAATCTTCGCCTAAATTTTAGCTTTTTATAAGTCAATGAAAAGTTCAACTTGAAGCTCTGTTATACCTCTGCTTATAAATTATGGTTTTATAAATATTTTAATAACTAAGTGTTTATAGTTTGATGAATTGTCACTAAAGAAAATGAATTGCCTTCTGAGTGCTAATCTATTTTGTATTGTTATATGGTTTTCTCAGAAGCTCTTTATTCAACGAGCTTATAACACTATAAGGAGCTAAGCGGCAACAAACATGATTGTAACATTACTGTGTATTTTACATGTGTGGTTAGCTGATAGCATGGAGACAATGATGACAGAGATATGAAGACTAAGACTAATTAAGTATTGTGTCTGGTTATGTTTCAACACAAGATGTTACACGCAAGTACGCACCGCCTTGCTCCGGGTATGTACAATCCATCACTATACCTATGTACAGTTTTCTTTGAACATTGTTCTTGGGATGTGGCTGTGAATTCTCTCTGTTGATCCTATATGCAAAATAAAAGTGGGAGATCGCTGGCTACGCTAATGTTCCAGTCACAGAAGGAAGCTCTGCACCCTTGAAGTACGATATTTCTCTCCCCTCTTGAAGAGTAAACAATAGGAACTCATTAGTTCTTTGATATGCGACAAAGTTGAGCTGTTGTTATGTCTTAGCTCCATTTATATGTTTGTTATTTTGATCCAAGATGGGATTCCTCTTGTAGCTGATTTTGTGCACGGTTAAAAATGGGATAGGAGATGTCTCTCCTCTCTTCTGAGTATAAAGTGCAGCTGGGATTCTATTGAGAAGGTCTATGACTATCCGTGTGAAGTCACTAATTCTCGCCATCTGACCTCTGATCAGTCTTGCAATAGTAAGAATCAGAATCTTTAATCTTAAAACTCAATTTAGATTTGTCACCATGATTGTTTCTTTCATCTTAACCCATTAAACATGACAGTTCATAAGCGAGTACAGTTATGATGATTGTTACACTTGGTGGAGCTTTCTCTGCATTAGGGAATATCAATCCCCCAGCTGAATAAAATGTACAACACTCTCTGAAGCTCTAATTTAATCTTCTATCAATGAAAAAATGCAGGTTTCATGTTTTCTGGGTTTTCTCCTTTCTATGCAGATATATACTGTTGATGGGATTAACATCACTATCCAACTTAAACTAACAGGTGAGGAAAACTTCATCTTGCTCTATATCATTTAAACATTCCTGATCGCATAATAGTCTGCAGAAAGCAAGTCTCTTCTACTGTTCAAGATGATGACCTCTTTGCGCTGCTAGACTCCAATGGGAAACACACAAGATTGTTAAGTGACTTGTGCAAATTTTATAGAGAAAGCAAGAAAACTTTGATCTAAACATGGTTAAGAAGTTCCAATTTTTATTCAATTTTTTTTATTGTTGTTGGTTTTTAGGAGTGTTACCTTCATGAGTCGGTGAGCTTCATGGAAGCTGGACGGTCTGATCTATAAATATAAGAAAGGGGTTGTTCGGGTGGGGACTCAGGGAATATGCGTCGGCCATAAGCTCATGTATGAAGCCCTCAAACGTCATATTATATAACTTTAATCTTCACAGGAAAATAAAGAATTGTAGATGGAACGGGAGGAATCCATGGGTGAGATTTTCACCTGTGTCTATGGCTTGGACGATAGATGTAGACAAAGTTTTAGAACTGTCTAAATGCAAAACTTAGGTAAAATAACATAACAAATGAAAACTATCTATCGTTTTCTCTTTTAGTCTAGGTTGTTGGCAAAGCTATAAAATTTCCGATTAATAGATTTGATAACATTCAATAGTAAATGATAAAGAATAAAATTGAATTAGTAGATTATTGAGACTTTAGAGAAAAAAATAGCACCACACATTAGGATCATAATTAATTAAGTCTTAAATTTAAATTTTAAAATTAGTAAAAAAGTCTTAAGTTGTATAATTAATTATTATCCTAACATATGTATTGACACCAACGAGGTACAAGGGAGAAAGCCCAATGGGCCTTATATTTAGGTGCCAAATTAACACCGCCGAAGTCTTCTCACGAGACCAGCACGTGAGCGCGAAGATTGACACAGGTTACAGATTCCGGTATAGAGAAGCAACGGGAGAGAAGAAGAAGATGGAGGGAAGAGTACTGAAAGACGCGGCGGCGGAAGAAATTGCGGCGAGGCTTTCCTCAATCGACGACCTCTACTTCCCACGCGCCGTCCAATCAACCGCTGCATCTTCCGACCAACGTAAATCCATTCTCCTAGACCTTCTCCGTCGTGATCCCGCCGTTTTCCTTGGTAAATTCTCGATTATAACACGGACTTCTCTATATCGCTTCGGAACTGTATGAATTTAGATTGAATAAACCCTAACGCAGTTTTGATTTTCGGAAACTGAATTTTAATCGTTTGCTTTCGTTCATAGCGTTTGTGGATCATGTTTGAGTGTAGATGAAATTGCTATTGAGACTTAGCTTTTTGATTTGATTTCAGAGCGTTATGGAACGCAGCTGAGTGTAGACGAATTGCTAGCGTTTGATGCTTTGAAACATGACTACGAGGTTGATTGGCACTTGAAGAACCTGAGGAAGAAGATAAGTCCAACCTCAGAGGAGCTGAAATCGAGGTCCGTAGCTGTGAGGAATAGGAGACTGGCCTACTTGAACAAGCTTGTATCAGAAGGACAGTATTTCTCTGAGGACGCTATGAGAGACAGAGAGCCGTATCTACACCATGAGTATGTCGGGAAGTTTCAGGATTCGATGAGTAGGAACATGGCTAGGCCTGGAGAACGTTGGTCAGAGACTCTGATGAGACGGGCAGAGGAGGCTGCGTTGGTTTCTAGGATTAGAGAAGAGCAGCAGAGGTTAGGTGTTGCTGAGTGTGATTGGGTTGGTAATGAGAAGATGGAGGAGTCAGAAGAGGAATCAGAACAAGGAGTGGAAACAGAAGACGAAGAAGAAGAAGAGGAAAAGCAGACAGGAGCTAGCTCAAGCCTTGCGGAGGTAACGTGTTTCTTGCTGTGTGTGTTGGTTTATTCAATTGTGGTGCAAAACCCTCTTTTACATTTTAGCTCCTTCGATTATTTTCAGGCTGGTGGAACAGAGAACAAGCAGGGAACAGTTTTACCGCCGGAGGAGATGCAAGAGATGATGGAACAGTTCACATCTATCATGCAGCAGAAGTTCTTATCAGGAGAAGATCATGAGCATTTGGATTACACAAAGATAGACAATGACGAGAATCTTGATGATCATTGGCTTCGAGAGGTTGGCCTTGACGCTGAAGAGAAGTACTTTGGTGATGACTAATGGACACAGTCAAACTTCCTTTCTCTTTGTAAGATGTGATCTCTCCTCACTCTTTCTTTATCGAAGAAAATACTGATTGTTGGTATTAGATAGCGACAGTATCAGTATCTTATGATAAAGAGAGTGGTTTCATCTTTGGTAGGCAAGCTTATGAAAAAGTCCAAACCCCAAAACAATAACATTTGCGTGTGTGGTTTTGGTTGAGAGTCTTCAAATCTCTCTATGTATAGTCTTTACTGTTTTTTTTTTCATTGGTGGAGTCGTATTTTGTTTGAGTTGAGTGTGTGTTTTAGTCAATGTGAAGATGCAGGCTTGAGATTCCCATGAAAACGAATGTTATAAAAAGTTGATAGTGTTTTCATTCATCACAAAAAATCTATATAATAATAGGGCACTTTGTTCACTCCTGATGCGACACGTCAGCACTTTTTAAAGGGGCCGAACTTTTTTTTCCGTATAGAACTTAAGTCGCTCTGGCTATATCAACTAAAGTCTACTTGACCCAGTGGTATAACCCGCTCATAGTAAAGCTTGAGAATACGGGTTCGAAGTCCCCTGGCTTCCTTTTTTATTGGGCCAGGTAAGGTTAGCTTCTAAACTACTTGCCGTTTCCTTACGCCGTACTTGCCGTTTTTATCACATCTTTAAACTGCCTCCCGTTTATAAACCATCCAGATCCTTCCGACGTCTCTTCCCTTTCCGGCATACTCAACCACGACCACAAAATCGAACTCTTCGACTCTTCTCACGATCTTTAATTTTGAAACGGTTTCGTCTTCAATGACCCATGTGGATCCACCTATATATATGTTTGTAGATCGTATCTCTCATTTCCCCTTTTTCTCCACCTTATATTCCGATAAACACCATAGCCGCCGCAGAGATGTCTTCTTCAGCTGCTCAGATCGCTCACGCCGCCGTCGAGTACTCCACCTTCGCCTCTCTTCGACTTGGAAGGACGGTTCAGTCTGTTGTTGCTCGCCTAATCCGGTTCTGGGATTCACGCAACGTTAATAAGAACGGCGAGTTTATGGGGATTACACTGTTACTCCTCGACGAAATGGTACGTGTTCTGTATAACGTAGTTTATATAGATTTATCGGTGAAGTATTAAAGTTTGATTTTTATTTTGTTACAGGATTCGGTTATTCACGCTTTCATCCCTGCGAATCGGGCGAGTCATTACCGACCATCGTTAAAAGCTGGCTGTATTGTCAGGTTGGAGCGTTTTGAAGTTGCACAGGTTGCCCACATGTACAAGGTGACGGAGCATCAGTTCTTGATTCATTTCCTACCGTCTACACGCCTTGGTGAGGTCCACACAGACGCCCCTGTAATCAAGTCTGAAAGGTTCATGATGAGGCGTTATGACCAACTTCAAGTGCTAGCAAACACCAACCTAGAGCTCCCAGGTCTGTTTTCAGTCTTTTGTGTATATAGATTTCCACTCAACACTGTCTTGTCGTGAGTCTGTTGCTTAAATAATGTGTGAAAACTCGCCTCCCACCCAACTATGTTTAGTTTTCTTTGCTGTGTTTTGATTCTTTTGTTTGTTTGTGGTCAGATGTTCTATTTTTGAGACTTTTGTTTGTTTGTGGTCAGATGTTGTTGGTGAAATCCGATCTGTCCAGGGGTCTGATCTGAGCAACGATTCTGCCACCACCAGAGTTGTGGTTCGCTTCTTGATTGAGCCGTAAGCAACTTTTCACTTTCTCTGGCTTATGGGTTATGATCTCAGGCTGTTTTGTAATGCTTACTATAGGTTATCTGTTAAATAGCACTTGATTTGAAGCTACTGCGTTATGACTTAGTAGTTAATTGTTAGAGGTTTTTTCCTGTGTAGTTTACAGTTACTTTTAGACACAACCTACTGTATTCTATATAGATTTGCTGTGAAAAAACTTTGGCGTAAATCATGGCTACAGAACACACCTTTATTGCTTATTAGTTACTCGCTGTCTGGTGCTTCTGTGGTTTTTAAACTGATTATATTCTGCTTGCGACACAGGAATGTAACTGTGTACCTAACTTTGTGGGATGAGGCTGCATCGACCTTCAGGGGCCTCTTGAAATCAGGGGATAAATCCAAGGCTGTAATGTTGGTAACCACGGTTAATCCAAAACTCTTTGGAGGTTAGGACCCTCTGCTTTCTGATTCATCCTAAATCCTCTTTTTTTTTTGTGCAATATATACAGTTTTAGTTGACATGTAATTTAAATTGGCTAGGTAATCTGTATCTAAACTCCACGCAAGGAACAACGTTCTTTTTTGACCCCAAACTCCCAGAAATAACAGAGTTCCTGATACAGAAGAATCTGTATTACAAACCGATAAATCCGAATAGACGTTCCTAAAACACCTATCGGTAGCTCAATTGCAAAAGACCCCGATCTAGAACGATCTTTTCCAGGTTTGAACCAAAAGTAGAATTACAGAAAGATTCTTAACAAAGAACCCTAAAAGGAAGAAGAAGACCCTTAACAAACTCTCATATTTTTCTTGATGAATGAAGAAGACGACGCAAAGTCCATTTTATTCTGTAACAAGCTTTCTCTTCCAATCACACGAAGCCACGTGTCGTGTACACCATAATCCTCCTTATCCAATCTGCTACTGCCACGTACTGACCTCTATTTATCTGTAACAAATCTCCCCCTTCTAAGTCTCCAGTCAGACACCAAAACTTGCTGTAGCATCAAGTGTTTCTGAAGATTAACATCAGGAACCAACGTCATATTGTCCGAAGACAAATCTGCATATAACACTTGATCTTGACTCACTGCCCTCCTGTGCACCGTATCAACAAGACCAATCAACCTCTCTGGCTCTTTCTGGTTAAGACTTGTCACTGGAATTGAAATCCAACAGCTCACAACTTCATCACTGTTATCGGGCCCAACGTTTTCAGTGAGCATCATATGCTCGTCATAGCTTCCTTCTAGTTGAGAAAATGTAGACTCCACATCTTGAATTCCTCCATATCTTACTGAAGCAGATCTTGCAATGTCATATCTTCGTCCTGCTTCCTGTAAAACAAACATGAGCTCTTCTCTCATCTATTTAAGCCTTTGAATCACATCAAACCTCTCTTTCTTCTTACTGCACTTCATCATGAGAGACAGGTTTCTCATGGAATACTTTTGTTTATAGTTGAACCATAGAACAGCCCCATGAATATTTTGCACCCCGGAGCATCTATCACTCACAGTATTCGCCTTCTGCAACCTGTCAGCAAGATCACTGAACCTCTTCTCGTTCTGTCCCAGATTTGTTACTGAAATCACGAGCTTGTGTTGTTCAATTTTTTGCCTGGTTCCTGTTAACTTCTTTCGTTTGAACTTGAACTTCCAGCACTTAAGTTGCTTCATGTGTTTCTCACTACTTGTAGCTCTTAGAGACTTTCGATCATACATTTGGTGTGCATTACCTATGCTCTCCGTATCTGACAGACTCTTAGAGAACTCATCCCTTACCCTCACTGAATCCATTAGATTCCTTGAACTAAAGAGCCAAGCCACATCAAAACACTCAATGTTCTTCACCAAATCAATCTGGTTCGCAGTTATCCTATTCATACTGCAGCTTTTGAACAAAATTTCACCATAATCAGACTTTGTTGAAGAAACCAGTACCTGAGACTTTGGAATCGCTTCCCTTGGATGAACACCATCAGTTTCCAGAACTGAATTAATCTCTTCAAGCAAAATCTTATCTTGAATCGAACAAACCACTTCCATCTCCTGATCCACATTAGTCTTAGTTGCATTTAGCGCAGATTCTTCTTGATGCAGCTCGTTTGGTTCAAGATTCACGATGTGCTCCTTCACTTCTTGAATCGCATCGGTGTTCTTGATAGTCTCACTATTTCGGCCATTCAGAACCGACTTGTCCCTCTCTGCCAGCAATCTGATCCGTTCTGGATCATCACGTTCACCAAATCTCAGTAGCAAACTACTCTTAAAATCGTCCCAAGTATAGAAATACTTAGACTCTTGTCGATGATGAACAAACGCTTCAGCTTTACCTCCGATAAGATACACCGCTAAAGCTAATTTGTTCAAATTCGAGTAATCATCAGTCGCAAATTGATCTTCCAACGCTGAAATCCATGGACGCAAGTCACCGGAAGCACCATCGAAGACCAGAAACTCCACGCCTGCCATCTATCCGAGGATGCGACGGCTCTGATACCACTGATACAGAAGAATCTGTATTACAAACCGATAAATCCGAATAGACGTTCCTAAAACACCTATCGGTAGCTCAATTGCAAAAGACCCCGATCTAGAACGATCTTTTCCAGGTTTGAACCAAAAGTAGAATTACAGAAAGATTCTTAACAAAGAACCCTAAAAGGAAGAAGAAGACCCTTAACAAACTCTCATATTTTTCTTGATGAATGAAGAAGACGACGCAGAGTCCATTTTATTCTGTAACAAGCTTTCTCTTCCAATCACACGAAGCCACGTGTCGTGTACACCATAATCCTCCTTATCCAATCTGCTACTGCCACGTACTGACCTCTATTTATCTGTAACAGTTCCTCAGCAGGTACATACGTCATACTCAAGTTATAACAAATTTCTTCTATCCGTAATGTTACAAAAACATACTAAATGCAGTGTCGGAGCTGCATCATCTCTAGCTTTTACCTGTGTGGACACTCTAGAAGGAATCAAGAGGAAGGAACCTGTCTCAATAGGGGAGCTCAACGCATTTATCTCCAACTCCGATGAGCAGGTATTCGTATGCCTTTGTGTGCGTTTCTAATGACAAATCTTACAGGAAAGGAGGCCGATGTTCTTGCCCTGGACGAGGTGCTCTCTTTTTTCCTTAAACATTAGCATTTTTTTTTGGCTTTCAAGTAATTAATCTTTTTATCACACTCTGACCAGGATCCAAACGGTGAAGGTGATGAGCTCCCAAGATGTCTTGAAGAGTTAGCAGGAAAGGAGTTTGTGTTTCAGATCCGTGTTACGCCCTTCAACTTTACACCCAACCACCGTACATTCACTGTCTCCACCATCACTGAGTACAACACGTTGGAAACCTGTGGAAAGGTTGTGTGCTTTTACAATTCAATATGTTTAGTATTTGCATTTTTTTTCTCAAAACTACACTCATGTATCACAGGAGCACGATGACAACATCCTTCCAAACCGTGAAGCTGAAGTAACCTTGGCAGCCTCATCCTCTGGGCAATCTGTTTTGGGAAACAGGACTGGTGTGGAATATGCTGAAGCGAATCCACCTGAGGTTGAAGGAGCTCAGAAGAAACGCAAGCTTAGCAGTGAGTAGTTGGAAGTATTTCTTCCTATCAGCCCGTCTGCAGTTTTTTTGGTTTTTTTTTTAAATAGACTCTCAAACTTTTCCTTTTGTCGTTACTTTCTTCTCAGACATTTTATCTCCTTTTGGAGTATTAATAAATCGTTGACGGGCTTGACTTGATTCAAAATGTACAAGTGGTATTCTACTTTCTTTGTGTGGTTAGACTTTTGGAAGATCAATATTGTTGTTTATCTTTGAAACTGTTGTTGTTCAGGGTAGAAGAAGTTCTTTTGTTCAGGTTAGATATCTGCTTGAAAACTTGAAGAATAGCTGTTTGCAAATAGTTATCTTATGTCCATCTTTTGGGACTTTCCGATGCATTATGTTTTTAAAAAGAAATACAGACATGATAGATAATTTGGCCCATGATTGACTAATTTGATAATTAAAAAAAATAAAATACTGAATTAAAGTAGTTCTTATAAGAAATACTAAACGCCTGAACAGTTATACAAAATTAATTGATCCAAAAGTCACATATATTTTCAATTTTTAGTTACATAAATCAGATGAATATAGAAAGTAATGTTCTAAAAATCGCTAGGCGGTAACTAGGCGCTTTATAGAAGACTAGCAACTAGGCGGATTATTCGGGGCCTAGGCGTTAGCAAATTATTGATTTATTTTATATATTTTATACATTTATAGGACATATTTTAGTTTTTAAGTTTAATTATAAAATTATTGTGATGAATTATCAAAATTAGATATACAAAACAGAAGAAAGTAGACAAATTTGTAGATTTGTAATAATATTATTTCTTAATTTAATATATATATACAATTTTAGATCGATTTTAACCAATTTTAACCGATTTAGAACATTTTAATCCAATTTGAGTCATATAAATCGGTATAAATCGGATTTTAAGAAAATCGTTTCGGATAGGACTGAGTTGCCGCCTAGGCGGGGGCCTAGGCACCGCCTAGACCGATTTTTAGAACCTTGATAGAAACTATTTTGATACGTTCTATGATATACAAAATTAATCGCCAGGTTGTAACCAGTTTCATCGGAATACATTGGAATTTAAATAATCAACCATGTTTCTTCTAATAAAATTTTTAGTTTGATTAATTAAATGAATTCGCCAACTGCTAGAAGATTATTATGTAAAATATTATAGTTCAAGCTTATTTTCTGAGAAAAGTTAAAAACTTAATTTCCAATAAAAGAAGAAAAATGAGCCGTTTATTTCTATGTTAAAAAACCAATTATTCACATATTCGTAACTGAAATAATAATTGATACATTAACTACAACAATTAAAATTACCAATCTAATTGCCTTTCAATCCGTAATCTTAAGTTAGACAAAAGGTAAACCAAAAAGTCACATATGCTCATCTGTTCCTATAAATATTTAGCATCACCATCATCTTCACTAACACCACGAAAACCAAAAAAACTCATACCTGCAATCTCTGATCATGGATCCAAATCCCAACGTCCTAAGACTAAACAATATGCCAAGCGACATGCTTTCCCTCATTGTAGCAAAGTTGGTGTAGCCTCACCGGTGGATTACGTCAACGTCAGCCTCAGTTGCAAGGAGCTCAACATAGGTTTTGAGAACTTCCTTGTAGCCAAGGATCTTAATCTCCAGCCATTGATCCAGAAGCCACGTCGAGCTAAGTACTACAAGAGTCTCATGGAGAGTTGCTTGAAGAGAGACAACGTGGATGCTCATTACGTGCAAGGTATAGTTGAATACTTTGAAAAAAATAAGATTTACATTGGTTTGCACCATCTCCGGTGTAGCTGCAAAGCGTGGACATAAGGAAGCCAGATTCATTTACGGTGTTCTATTGATGAGCTTGGGTACAACTGAAAAAGGAAAGAAATATTTGACAAAGCTCAAAAATGAACATGGTGTAGCCACTCTTGAGACTATCTGGAGTACCATTCGGACATCTTTGAAGGGAATGGAGCTTCACATGAAGAAGGTGTACCATCAATCACAAGCAAAGATGACACCAGAAATCAATTGCCACCAATGTGTGCCTATTACGGCTTGCCCCAATTGCTTCCATCGTTGTTTACTCAATGAGTTTGTCACTTTGATGATGGGTCACAAGCCAACAGTTTAATTCCTTTAAGAGTTCATGTTCATGATACCAAGTAATTTCTAAACCCATTATAAACGCAGTCCATTTCTATAAACTTGGTATCAGAGCCAGGTTCGATCCCCACACCACCACAACATGGCACCAAAGCGAACCGAAAACGATCCACAGCTGGATCTTGCTAGTCAGAACGCGAGTAAGATCGCGGCGTTGGAACAAGACATGTCCCGAATGTCGTTGATCGAGCAAGCGATCCTGACGATGCAGCAACAGATGTCGTTACAGTCGAGTAAGCTGGAGATACTCGACCGCATGGAACAGAGGTACAACGAGGAAGAGGAGTACCGTCGTCGGTTGAAAGATACCAGGAAGGGCCCTCTCTCCCCTGTTGTGGGTAGTCCCTCTGTTTCGTTGGGAGGAGGAACCTTCGGAGGTGAGAAAAGCCAGATCGGGACGTCTCAAGCACCGTTGAGTCCGCTGAGGGAGGGAGGACTGCGGTCACGAGCATCTCCTCTGGACAACGCCTTCCAAGGGGAGTACGTAGGAGGTAAGCTCCACCCGTTATCCCGTCGGATGGAGATGCCGACGTTTAACGGTGAGGACGCCGAGGAATGGGTCCTGCGAGTGGAACAATACTTTGAGATTATCGATCTCACGGACGAGGAGAAGGTTCGTGCGGTGCGTCTGTGCTTTGTCGGAGAGGCCCTGCTATGGTATCATTGGGAGCGTGACCGAAACCCATTTCACAACTGGGCGCAGTTACGCCGGCGTTTACTGACCCAGTACTCCGAGATGCATGATACCTCTGCCGGAGAAAGGCTTCTCGCCTTGCATCAGGAAGGATCTGTACGAGCTTACAACCGAGATTTTTTGGCTCTCGCCACGAACTCGCCTGAGATCTCAGAGACCGTGTTGAAGATGACGTATAAAAAAGGGCTGAAGCATCGCATACGCGCCGGTGTCAGGATGTTTGAGCCGGAGACGTTGGAAAAGTTGATGACTACGGCAAAAATGGTGGAGGAGTGGTCGATGGCCGACGACCCACCGGATGACGACAAAGAGCCCGACAAGTCGCCGACGAAGAAAACTAGCGGAGACCACAAACCCTTCTCAAGCCCATCAGGCCCACGAACGAGTACCGGGCCCAACCCCATGAAGAACAAGCCCGCTACTAATACCAATGGGCCTAAAGGGTTCCCAAACACACCTCGCGAGGGAGGCAAGAACAACCATGGCCGACTCAAACCTCCGTTCCGTCGCCTTACACCGGCGGAAATAGAGCAGAGGAGGCGCGATGGGTTGTGCTTCCGGTGCGACGAGAAATTCGGGTACAAACACGTGTGCGCACGAGCGGAGATGCTAGTCGTTATGGTGATGGAGGATGGAACAGAGATTGAAATGGCGGAGGAGCAATGGGGGGATGGAGAAGACGACCCTACTAAAATGCAGGCGGAGGTAGCAGAGCTGTCACTTAACTCGGTGGTGGGTCTGTCTTCTCCTAAGACGATGAAGGTCCGCGGTACGATCCACGGTGAAGCGGTGGTCATCTTGATCGACAACGGTGCCTCGCACAATTTCATTTCGGAAAAGATCGTCACCAAGCTGAACCTCCAGAAGAGAGCCGTCGCGAGCTATGGAGTAATGGTCGCAGGCGGTGCCACTCTCGAAGGACAAGGGGTCATTATTGGATTAGAGTTACGCCTTCCCGGCTACGTGGTGGTGACTGACTTCTTACCACTCGAGTTGGGCATTGCTGACGTGATCCTCGGTGTTCAATGGCTCGACACCTTGGGAGACGTTAACGTTAATTGGAAGCTCCAATGCATGCGATACCACGACGGAGAGGAGGAGATAATTCTACAGGGCGATCCGAGCCTTCATTCTGCTTCTGTCTCCTTGAAGTCGATGTGGAAGACATTGCAGAAAGAAGGTGAAGGCGTTCTGCTAGAGTTTGGCGGGCTACGCGCAAGTGAAGATGTTGTACTTCCCGTAGCCTGGCCAGAGGAGTTGAAAGAGGTGCTAGAGCAGTACACACAAGTGTTTTCTGAACCGCGCGGTCTCCCTCCTTCCAGGGGACGCGAGCATACGATTATCTTGGAAAACGGCGCTAAACCAGTCAGCATAAGACCGTTTCGTTACCCGCATGCTCAGAAGGAGGAGATTGAGCAACAGATTGCTTCTATGTTAGCAGCAGGGATTATTCAAGAAACCTCTAGCCCTTTCTCCAGTCCAGTATTGCTGGTACGCAAGAAAGATGGGAGCTGGCGTTTTTGCGTAGATTACAGGGCATTGAACAAATACACGGTCGCTGACAAATACCCGATCCCGATGATCGATCAGTTACTGGACGAGCTCCATGGTGCAACCATCTTCTCCAAGATAGACCTGCGATCGGGCTACCATCAGATACGGGTGCGAGCTGAAGATGTTCCGAAGACAGCGTTTAGAACTCACGACGGACATTACGAATTCCTCGTAATGCCGTTTGGATTGTCTAACGCACCGGCCACATTTCAGGCCTTGATGAATGACATCTTTCGACCATACTTGCGTAAGTTTGTGCTCGTGTTCTTCGACGACATCCTCATCTACAGTCGAAGCGTGGAGGAACACAAGCAACACCTTGCTATTGTGCTGATGATTTTGGAGGAGCAGGAACTCTTTGCTAATCGAAAGAAGTGCACGTTTGGTAGCAGTAGCGTCGAGTACCTGGGGCACATTATATCTGCAGAGGGGGTAGCAGCAGATATGAATAAGGTGAAGGCAATGATGGATTGGGCCGAACCTCGCAACGTCAAGGCTTTACGAGGATTCTTAGGACTCACGGGTTACTACCAGAAGTTTGTAAGGGGATATGGTGACATTGCTCGACCATTAACGATCCTGCTGAAGAAGGAGGGGTTTGTTTGGAGTGTTGCAGCAGGAGACGCGTTCCAAAAGTTGAAGATAGCAATGTCGACAGTACCGGTCTTGGCTCTCCCTGATTTCAACGAAGTGTTCGTGGTAGAGTCTGAAGCATCAGGAGTGGGCTTGGGAGCTGTCTTAATGCAAGGACAACGACCCATCGCATATTTCAGTCAGGCCCTTACTGAGCGTCAGAAACTGAAGTCGGTCTACGAAAGAGAGCTGATGGCGATAGTATTCGCGTTGATGAAATGGCGCCACTACCTACTTGGAAGACACTTCATTGTCAGGACAGACCAAAAGAGCCTCAAATTCCTTTTGGAGCAGCGTGAAATCAATATGGATTACCAACGCTGGCTCTCGAAGATATTGGGGTTTGATTTCGAGATACACTACAAGCCTGGATTGGAGAACAAAGCCGCGGATGCGTTGTCGCGTAAGGCTATGGTCGCAGAAGTGTTTGCGGTATCCGTACCGGCTGCTATTCAATTGGAGGAGATCAGTAGCGCCGTCGATAAGGATCCTGAGTTGAAGAAGATCATGGCTGAGTTGCAAGCGGATTCTGCTAGTCATGTGGGTTACACTCTAGTCCAAGGGAGGTTACTGCGGAATGGGAAGCTCGTGGTTCCAAAAACATCACCGTTAGTGGGTCTCATACTATCTGAGTTCCATGACAGTAAGATGGGGGGTCACGGTGGCGTTAACAGAACACAGAGAAGAATCAGTGAGTTGTTCTTTTGGGAGGGAATGCTCACAGACATCAGACGCTATGTAGCGTAGTGTCAAGTGTGCCAACGGAACAAGTATTCCACGCTGGCTCCCGGTGGCTTATTACAACCCTTGCCAATTCCGGTGCAAGTGTAGGAGGACATTGCTATGGATTTCGTGGAGGGGCTACCGAAATCAGCGGGTTACAACACAGTAATGGTGGTGATTGACAGACTCACTAAGTATAGTCACTTCATTGGCTTGAAACACCCCTTTACCGCTCCGGACGTCGCAATGGTGTTTACGCAAGAGATCATCAAACTTCACGGGTTCCCGCGCACCATTGTCTCAGATAGAGACAAGGTCTTTACCAGCCTCTTTTGGAAGGAACTATTCAGGCTTTCCGGAACACGGCTCTGTCTAAGCACGGCATATCACCCACAGTCGGATGGACAGACGGAGGTCACCAACAGAGGAATGGAAACCTATCTCCGTTGCTTCGCAGGCGATAAACCGAAAACATGGTCTCAGTATTTGGCATGGGCGGAGTTCAGTTACAACTCTTCTTACCACACAGCGATCGCAATGACACCATTCAAAGCTTTGTATGGTAGAGACCCTCCTACATGGGTGACGTACGAAACAGGCTCGACTGTGAATGCAGAGCTCGAGAAACAACTGCAGGACCGAGATGCTGCTCTGGTACTCCTTCGTGAGCATCTCAACAAAGCTCAGCAGGTGATGAAGTTGAAAGCCGACGAGCATCGTCGGGAAGTGGGGTTCGCAGTTGGTGATATGGTCTTCCTCAAAATAAGACCTTATCGTCAGAAGTCACTCGCACGGCGTGCAAATGAGAAGTTAGCGGCCCGCTTCTATGGTCCTTTTGAAGTTGAAGCGCGGGTAGGACCAGTAGCTTACCGTCTGAAATTACCAGCGGGCTCCAAGATTCACAACACCTTCCATGTTTCTCAGATTAAGAAGGTCGTTGGAGAGATAAAAGAGTTTAACCCACTCCCTACTCATCTCTCGAGTGAGGGGGTGCTGGAAGCAGAACCAGAAGAAGTTTGGGACACAAGGGTCAATCAGGGGACTTGACAGGAGGAAGTGTTAGTCAAATGGAGGGGTTTACCAGCCTTTGATTGTACTTGGGAATGGAAGAGTACCATCCTTAAGCAGTTTCCTTACTTCGACCTTGAGGACAAGGTCAATTTGGAAGGGAAGGGTAATGATACGTATGAGGCCAATCACCCACCGACTCTCTATCAGTACACGAGACGTAAGGCCCAGACGAAGTGAGGAAACGAATGAAGAGTTGTGGCCCAAAGAGTGTTGGTACTTGAAGGGCAAGTTCTAGAAGAATAAAAGGTAGTGAAGAAGTGATGACTCACCGGCAAAGGCACATGGGATGTCGCTATGAGCTGGCTACTATGAGGTCACACATTTGATAGCGTCGTAGTAGTATAAGTACGGAGAGAATATTGTGAGAGAGGGGATCATTTGGATGATCATTGTGTAGTGAGGTGAGAGAATCTCTCATTGGTTTGTCCTATTGTAACCGTTTCTCGAGTAAAACAATATTTCCCCTTTCTCATTCATAGATCATAAAAAGTTCGATTACAAGTTCATAACAGTTCATTCATCACTAGGATCTTAGTTAAAAGGATCAAAACCACATGTCACTTCATTTACCTGTTTTTATGAACACATTTTCATATGTTACTTTCATGCTTTGTGTTATTTTCAGTTAAATTAAATAAATTTACCATTCTATATTACGTCTTACTGGTTTACCTTATTCTTCGCGTCCAAGTTTAACGCATTCCACTCACTATGTTTTAAACTTCTGTAATCTCATAAAACATAAAAAACTTATGAACCAGCATCTTTGTTCTGCATGAAACGTGAACCAAACGGAGTCCCAATATCACTGGTAATATTATTGTGACTAACACCCTCCTGCGGATACGGAACACTATTTATCTTAGTGAGTAAATTGCATGTTGAAGCTTTGAGGTATGGTATATGATTGAAATTTTTTTTAGCTTATCAGATGTAAGGTTAGATAGGTGATCCATTGAGAGCAAGTTTAGTTATAACTCTGCTTAAACAGAATTTGCACACCAAAAGTGTCGCAATTACTTTTCTAAAAACCTTACTGCAGTTTAGTCAAAAAAAAAAAAAAAAAAAGCTTACTGCAGTTTCTGCAACCGAAATCTCAAGTCAAATTGTTTAGCCATAGCTTTATCATTTATTATCTTAACATGCTTATAACGTAACAAAACGGCAGGGGAAAATTAAACGCAATCCTTACCATTAAAGTAAACGTTTTGTCATTAAACAGATGAGTACAGCAGTGCAAAAGAACTACTAATACACTGCTAAAAAACAAAACCGATCCTAATATTTTACATCAAAACAAAACAAGCTCAAGATGCGGAAAAGGAAAACACAAGAGGAAACAATAGCTGAATGTCACAAACGCCACAAAGAAAACACACGCTTTGTACCAGAAACGGCCTCAATGATCATTGGCTCCACTTCCGAAGATCCAAACCTTAAAGGTCAGCTTCCCTTCTGAATCCACAAATAATAAGAAATCATAATACGCCTAACAACTAAAATATCTACAGAAACACAAAAAAAGGCAAGGGATATGCGGAGAGCTATAATCTTGTCAAAAAGGACAATCCCAAAACAACCAAGTGAGTTAGGAGATGCACACCATGGAACAGCTCCCTATCTCCTTTTTTTAAATCCTTCCTTTCTGTCATGAAGAAAATCACATACTCTCTATAACTACAAATAGCATCAACTGAATGTAACTGACCTTCTATAATTTCCGTCTACACAGGATCCAGGACCCGACGTGCTAGGAAGACGCCACAGACGATTAAGCAGTCATCTAATATGATCCTTGAATGCCCATTCTGCCATGCTTTGGTTTGGGAAAAAGAAAAGAAGGGAACCAGGTCCAAACCGGACCCCTTTGTTCAGTATATGCTGTCAACAAGGTCGTGTAAAACTCCCACCAGAACCAGAAGCTCCTCATGTCTTGAAAACACTCCTCCTTACCTCTACCCATTTCCAACACGATATCCGGACATATAACTCCATCCTTGCATTCACTTCAATGGGAGCTCAGATTGATCATTCTGTGATGCACAAAACGGGGCCTTTTACGTTCAGGATCCATGGGCAAAATGCACACAGGATTGGCTCTTTGGTACCTCAAGCAGAACAACCTCCTAAATTCAATCAACTCTACATTGTCGACACCGCCAATGAGGTTCAGAATAGAATTTCAACAGTGAAACGTACAGCCAAAGTTGGTGAGCTAGATCCAAATATTGTGAAAGCGCTGATAGAAACAATGGACACGCACAACTGTCTTACTAAGATTTTCAGAAAAGCTAGAGACATCCATGAAACTGATAGCTGCCAGGAATTTAGCAAAAGACTGAAAGGCAAGTCAAAGCGTGATCGTCAATATGATATGCCTCAAACTGATGAAATTGCTGGTCTGATCGTTGGTGACTTTACAGAGGATATGGACGAGAGAGACATTGTGGTCCAACACAAAGCATCCGGATTGAAACATATAAGTGATATGCACCCACTCTTTATGACCCTGCAATATCCAATACTATACATTCAAATATTTAAGAAACCTACAAAAAAATTTCCACAAGTCGAGTGGACCCATAAAATAAATAGTTAGATAACTACATAATTAAACGAATTTCTAGAAGTAAAACTGTCTCAAAAAAAAATGTCCAATTATCCTTTCTTTTATTTTTCAGAAAAACTTAATTTTCAGAATAATTAAATTTTGGGAAAACAAATTTCCACCGTTCTATTTTTGTCAAAATAATATTTCTGCTACAAACATTATTTATATTAGCACATTTTAAGATATGAACTTATAAATGATAATCTCATGAAACGTTATATCCAATAGCAAAACTATATAGATTAAACATAGTCCTCATAAACAGTAACATTCGAAAAAAAAAAACAAAAAAAAAAACCAAAAACAGTAAATTAATAACAAACCTTCAATTTTAATATTTACCGGCCATAAGTAAATGAACCATAGAAACAAACGTAAAGGGTTAAGGAAAACAAACCACATATTATACATCTATATAAACATATCTACCTCACCAAAAGCTTCCACAGAAAACACCATGAATACATGACCATGAATAACGAACCACTTCTTTCTCATCGACTATCACACCAAACAAGATCTTCAAAAGCACCTTCCACCACGACGGGATGTCAAACTCCATATCATGTAAGAGCTTTGGATTCTCAACTGCTTTCTTCAAGTAAATATCAACAATGTATCCGGCCCCGCGCGTGCGCAGAGACTATGAACCTAGTATATACAGTGGAAGAGTAGAATGGTAAACGGAAATTGAGGCACATGTACATAACAAAAAAAAGAAATAAAGTGTATATCCATAGCAACAATTAGGCTAGAATATTATGCATATTTTTTTTATACTATTACTTGTTTTACCTTTTGAACAATCTTGATTTTTATTTTTTTTGTTTCTTTTTCATTTTCTTTTTTTCTTTGTCTTTTTTTTTCTTTTCCCCCTCCAAATTTTATTGATGTATATCTTTTGGATCAAATATAATTCAACCAAATAATTATATCAGTGCTAGCTTAAAATTTTTTAAACAGATTTTTAAACAATATCGGACAAAAATTATACTATACTATTTATTAAAATAAAATAGTACATTTTTTTTTGTCATCGAAAATAGTACTTTTAATTAAACGTATTTAAAACAATGTGCTACTAATACTTATACTAGTATATTATTCTATTTATTTAAATAGTATAATCTTTTGGAGCTTCATCTTCTTCTACCTCGTTACTTCTCCCTCCACCGCCTCCCTTCTCATCCTTCCTTCTCCCTCCACTTTCTCTTCCTCTCCTCTTCTTCCCATGTTGTTCTTCCTCCTCCTCAAATGCACGCTATTTTTGTATATTTTTTTTATATTTTTCTATACTTATTTACTTAATATACATATTACGATATAATACGTTTATTATGTTAGACGTACCTGACACATACTCCCAAAGAGAATAAAGTCAAAAATGTGCCAAATTGTTCCATCAAATAGTAATTAGTGTAGTATGGTTATATTCTTCATTTTATATTCTGTTATGTATATACAATAAATTTTCCCATTGGTAAATTGATGGTCTGATTCTTTAGAGAAAGTGACGGAATGATAGAAATTGAATATTCTTCTGGTAAAAGATAATTAGATATTCTTGCCGAATTTGTTTTGTTCTTATGTCTTTTAAAAAAAAAAAAAATTGCAAACGCAAAAACATATATGTGGGCCACGGAGAGTATTTTACGAGCGTCGTGTAAAGAACTGGCACGTGGTGAACCAGAAGATAATGGCTCGACTTGAACTCCATGTATCCACTTTCTCTCTGAGTGGCTGCCGATTCACCGCTCCACTTCCTCCCCCTCGTCTCCAGGAATATATAATACTTTATTCCTCTATTTCCTATTTTACCCCTCTTTTAAAGAAGTATTTGTTTTCAAGAATCTAACGGTTAAATTTGATAGAAAAAAAATATTTCTCTGTACCAAACAGAGGACAACTTGCGAAACAGAAAAATACAACAAAGATTCGAGAAAAGAAAGGAAGAAGAAAGAAAAAGCTTTCATTTCAAAACCCTAGAGCTCAATTTTAACCTGGTGAAGTTGAACAATAGCTGCATCTGAAAGTTATATATATAGAGAGAGATTCGTTAGAGATTTTAGAATCATGTATAGAGAGAGAGGCACGGTTGGTTCGAGACCGGAGGTTGCAGATCGCAAACGGATCAACCAAGCTTTTGAACGGCCTTCTTCTACGTCTCATCAAGTTAACGGAAAAGGAAAAGGAACCGTTACGGCGTCGTCGCACTCCTTGAAGCAACCGCATGACCATAGAGATTCGCGTTCTGCTTCTCTCTCCAAGAATAACGTTTCGGACGGTGAGCTTCCCTTTCGTTTTTTTTCTTTCTCGGAGACTTAACTTAGAATAAGATATGTGTCTCCTGATCTGGGAATCAATGAATGTTATTATTTGGTAATCTAATTATGAATTAAGCAAAACGCTTTTATATAACTGATTTAAACAAAACGCCTTTACATAACTGAATCAAACAAAACGCCTTATTGTTTATTGTAGAGATATTGGTTGTTTCACTTGTGTTCATTAGCTGTAACTGATGAAACTGTTTGTGTGCTTGTCCTGTTGCTTTATTGGTGGTAGATGAATCTGACACAGACAGTGAAGAAGAGTCAGATGTCAGTGGTTCAGACACCTCATGGATATCTTGGTTCTGCAATCTTAGGGGGAACGAGTTCTTCGGTGAGGTTGATGATGATTACATCCAAGATGACTTCAACTTGTGTGGACTCAGCAGTGTAGTCCCGTACTACGAGTACGCTCTTGATTTGATTTTGGATGTTGAATCTTCTCATGGTAAGTTAAAATGCTTGGTTCCCTTTAGGTTTATGTTCTCTTGAATGTATGATTTGGGATTGGGTCGGTAACAACAGGAGAGATGTTTACAGAGGAACAGAATGAGTTGATCGAGTCAGCTGCTGAGATGCTTTATGGACTTATTCACGCTCGCTACATTTTGACAACCAAAGGGTTGGCTGCAATGGTAGTATAACAAGAACAAATCTTTTTGTACTCCATTTGCTTATTTTAAACATCTCATAAAAGATTCATGTATTGGTTTTTATCCTTACAGTTAGATAAATACAAAAACTACGACTTTGGAAGGTGTCCTAGAGTTTATTGCTGTGGACAACCTTGTCTTCCTGTTGGTCAATCGGATTTGCCTCGATCAAGCACGGTGAAGATATATTGCCCTAAATGCCAAGACATTTACTACCCCCGATCAAAGTATCAAGGCAGTATCCTTTTTTTTTTTCCCCACACTTTCACTTCTTCAATCCTGATACAAATCTATAAATGCAGGTTCTGAAAACATACCGATATAGATGTCTGATGTTTGATTCTTGTGCATAAGCAATCATCTTTTTTGAGTTTGTGTATGTGCAGCAGTTGTTGATCTTTGTTGGGTTTTCCTTAAAATAATGAATAGACATTGATGGGGCTTACTTTGGGACAACGTTTCCACATCTGTTCTTGATGACTTATGGGAATCTCAAGCCACCAAAGGCAACACAGAACTATGTTCCAAGAGTTTTTGGTTTCAAATTACACAAGCCGTGAGGGGAATTTCAAGACAAAACAGGCAGGGGAGGGGAATGAAGATCATGGCTTTGGGACTGGAAAAGAGAAACAAGGAGCATTTTGTAATCACCAAAGGCGAAGCAGCAGCAAAGTTTCTGTTTTTTCATCACATTAGAAGCAAGCCAAAAAAAAAGAAAAAATCCTTTTGATGTTAAACTGGAACTTGTATTTTTCTACGTTTTGTAATTTGCTTATTTTGTTTCGTTATGTTTCTTCCCATTCAAATGATATCAGAGTTTAATCATATTTTAAATAGGACAAATCTCCAAAATAGCATATTTCTAAGTTTATGTCACAAAAATAGCTCTCAAAAACTAAAATCACCAAAATAGCATTTTATCTTTTGAAAAATTTAATTTTTTTTATTTTTCAAAATTTGAAATCTTATCCCAAAACCCCATTTCCCAACTCTAAACCCTAAACCCTAAATCCTAAACCCTAAATCTTAAACCCCACCTCTTAACTCTAAACCCTAAACCCCACCTCTAAACTCTAAACCCTAAACCCTAAACCCTAAATCATAAACTGTAAACCCTAAATCTTAAACCCCACCCTTTAACTTTAAACTCTAATGTCTAAATTAATTTACCATTTGAGTATAAGTGTATATTTATCTTTTTTGATAAAAGATTAAATGTTATTTTGGTCATTTTTATTCTTATAAGCTATATTTGTGACAAAAAATTTTTTAGATCCTAGTAATTTTCTCTTTTAAATATTGTTCTCTTTTTGCCAGCTTATCAGAAAATTCACATTATTTTCGAGAGGATGTTTGGCAAGTGTAACACAGCTGGAATTGAAAATGAAAATACGTTTATTCTTTCTAGAAATACAATATTTGTGGAATATTTTTTTTTTCAAACTCTTTTCTTGTGGGGTATATTATGATCCAAATGATTATGATCTTTTTTATTTAAGATTAGGGACCAATTTGATTCTGCAATAGTTACTCGAAATAAGGTTACTCTTATCTTCCGATCAAGCAGGAAGACGACAATACAGACGGTCAAATTCTTTAAGCGTGTACTTTGTGAAAAAGGATTGAACATACTAGTAAAAGTAAGGGGAAAGAAGTAGGGTGCATGAGCCTATTTTCCTATAAAAACTATCGTATAGTATTATTTTCCTATAAAAACTATTGTATAGTATTAAATGTCTTCCGAACTATTTATTTGTTTTAGCCAAAAAAAAACTATTTATTTGTTCTATATATCTCTGAAATAAAAATTTCAGACCTGTTTCTTCATAGGAAAAGAACAAATACTTATTTTTTCCTGAAATCAAAGTTCGAAACCTATATGCCCAAAAAATTGGATTACTTTGGTTTACTGTACATAGTAAAACCTGAGACTAAATATATCTGATTGTAAACCAATAGAAGACAAGTTAGCCTATAAACCAAAATCGTTAAATTTCTCCTCTGCACATGTCTCTCAGTAAATTATATTTTATAAACAAGCAAGCAACATAGGGTTACCAATCTCACTTTATCATGCATCCTAAAACCATAGTCCACACGGAGTCATGAGCTTAAGCCCACGATCAAACGTAACATCTATAACAATTTGATGCAGCACACTTGATGCAAATCAGTTGGTATAATGGTATTTGATGCAACATTTATCGGTTATATGCAACATCTAGTTTCAAAACACATCAACAAAATTGAACCTTGACTTAAGTTCTCCCAAACAGATGTACCAGATATACTCTAGAGCTATAAAGATATGTAGTATGACGTCATACAATACAATGTTGATGTAAGTTTGTTTGACTGAAATATCATGAATGACATTTTACAATTCTCGTAAAATTTATTGACATAATATGTGAATTTCATATTAAGTAAATGTCTTTTTTCACATTAACTAAATTTGGATCATGCAGGAAAAATACATATCAAGGAGATAAATTAAATTATTATAAATTATAAATGGCAAAAGCAGTTAAAAACTACAAATTATATATTAAAACAATAAATACTATACCAAAATATCAAAATAAAGATCTGAGATGTTGTAGAATCGACCGAAATGTCTGTAGAATTTTCGATAAGATACTTGTACTCAAGTTTTTTTTTGGAGAACCGGTAGGTTACGTTAATATTAAACTTTTGGTTGAACTTATCACCACAAAACTTTCTACTAGTGGGTGTAGGATCTTTAAAACGGTAATTGGTCATGAAAATTAGTTGATCGTACAACTCAATAAATACTCGTTCTCGGTTAAGAGTCCATTTAAAATTGTCTTCTCTCAATAGATTTACAAAATTTTAATCATTTACCTATATTTTAACTATTTTAAAACATAAAAAAATTATTAACTACTTATCCGTGCTGATATTTATGTAGGAAGATTTATATATTCTTTCTTAGAAAATCTTGTGTTTTATCAGCGATTAGACATCATGCTTATAATTTTAAAATGACAAAATAGTATTAATGTGAGCTATATAATTTGAGCTAATCATCGTACATTATTTATAAAATTAGATAAATATGTTTTAAGCTAAGTGTTTGTAACAAAACTATTTAGTGGCAAAAAAAAAAGAAAAAGAAACTGATCAACACCAACAAATATTAGCGGATGATATCTGCATGCAAATCTCCTGTTTTTTCATAAAAAGACAAAAATATTGAACTGCAGATCTTCCAGCCACTGTTCAGCCACTTTATGGCCATTATATACGCTTGTCTGAAAGAGATAGTCATTAAATCATTATAAAAAGTACTAGGGGAGGTCCGCGCTACGCGCGGAATGTGATGGATCGGTTTTTATAAAAAAAATATGTTTTAGTGTAAATTTTCTTTTATGTTAAGTTAGGTGTGAATATGATTATATTGTTTACGCCAAATTTCAATTATATAACTAAAATGATCGAATTATTGGTGTTGTTGATGTTTTAATCATGAATTGTAAGCTTTTATAATGATTTAAGTTTTATAACTATAAAATACATAAATCAATCGGATTCGATCATTTGTGAGAGTTTATAAAATAGTGCAGAATGAAGTTTTTATTCAGAGGAACTCTCAATCAAAATTATTATAGTTGTTTTCGAGAATGTTAGTAATCGACATTATTAACAATTTTTGTTGTTTTTTTTTTGCTTTTCTTTGTTTCTTTAGTGTGATATTTTTTGGTTATATTTGCTTATATATTATGTAATTAAAATAATGCCTTTGTAAAAAGAATACCGAAAACATATTTTGTGTTTCTATTATGTATGAATATATAAGACTACTGTTTTTGGTTTAAGATATAAATTTTTGTAAACTTTCTTTTTATATTCATTTCGTTGGCGGTATGATTATTTTAATCGATTATTCTTGTCTACACCAGTATATTGAGTGTTATTTGTATGTTTGCATTTTAGTAGTTTTAAAAAAATTAACTTGGACTATGGTTTTTAAACAGAAAATATACCAATCAAAGATATTTTTTTTTTGTTAAAGTTGTTCGGCAAGTATGTTTGATAGAGCATGTATAATGCATGAAACATTTATATGCATTTTTGCATTTGAAGCTCGAGCCGGTTACGTCATCTCAAAGAATGGTCATGAATTGTTTTGATTTGTTTGAAGTAGAAACAAAGGTTGCAGTTGTTTTCCATATCATTGACATGGCAGCTCGTTGGTGGTTTGAGCTTCTGCATGCTATTGTATTATTTGTTATATTACATTAATTTCTGACTTCTGTTCTCTAGATTGAATTTATTGGATATGTATTATGTACTCGATTGTGGTTTTCTCTCTATTTTGTAATTTTTTTCTTTCTAAGTTTGAGTTTCATGACTTGTAAAAAAAAAAAAAAGTTAATTTTATTTCAGTTGGTGTGAATTTCATTATATATGATAAATTAAAATCTTTTTTTTTTAATTTATGTAATTTTATATTATGTTACATAATTTCATTAAATTATTATTTATGATATATTGTATCAAAATTTTAGTTGAATTGATATTAAACTAATGATATGTGGGTTATATAATGTTATTTAAAAAGATTTAGTCTAAAGAATAAGATGAGGAATGTAAAGAAATTAATAAATGTTACAAAACTATGCTTCCATATCATGGTTAGGTTGTTTAGAAAAGTATTTACTTTTGTTTTTCACACGGTTGAGCTTACCTCTTGCTGATTTAGTTATTATTTCAACTTTGACCTCCGTTCCGTTTTGATAGTACATGCAAGGAAGATCATACCATCTGCATGTGTTAAATATGTATTTTTTATGTTTTCAGTATTTGTGGCTCCTTTTCATTTTTGATGGCATATAGTCAAATTTGCACAACTTTGTGTTCTTCAGTTCCTATTCCGTTCTTTTCGTATAAATAAATTGTAGAAACCTGCATGACTTGACCAGGGTGTACACTAACATTAAAAACTTCCTTGTAGAGAGGGTACCATATTATGTTTTTGTTTTGCCAAATTGGGGTTTGTACCATACAATATAACATGTAATTTTAGTTTTTTTAAAAACAGATAACGAATTGAGTTCCTTTCTTCTCCATAAAATATCAGAACCATGTAATGTCAATATAACGATATGTGTCACAAATTTTGTTTTCCAATGGTTATTGGTAGGTGGGATGATCTGGTTTAGTTTCGGTTTATCTCATCTAGTTTTTGTTTGACTCGGTTTTAGTTTATTCTGTTTCGTAGCAAAATTGAGCTGAAATTACTTTTATTGAAAAAAAAAAATAAATGCGTTAAATGTTATTTTAATTTAGATTTCTCCAGTTTTAATAAAAAAAAAACTTATTTCCAAACAAAATTACATAGAAACTATTATCATCTATCAGAAATGAGATTTTGTATTTAACTTTTTCTTAGAACGACAACTTGTATATTAAAAACTGTCATTGAAATTGAACAAATAAAAGAAAAAAAATCAAGAAAGTGGTACTACATAACACTGTTACAATCGGTCGTGTTCTTGGTCCAGGCTACAACTTGGTCTCAATAAACCCAACTTTTTTGGTCACGTCGCAATCTCATCCACCTCCGAGTTAAAGACAAAACTTGGAAACGTGGTCGTTATGTCTCTGCATTTGAAATTTCAAGTCCACAGACTTGAAAAACTGGCACCAAAACTAATAAATTAAATAGGTGCATAGAAAAGTAAACCTACCTCAGATATGGAAGAGTCATGATTTTAAGCAAAGATGGGTTTTTGATTACGAAATCACTCCACTCTGTCTTACAAATCTTTCCATCTCGGTCCACATCTGCGTCCTCAAATGTCTGTTCACGCCAAAAAAAGCATAAGGCTTGAGTTTTATAAAAGACTCTTTGCTTTGGTATAAGTAGAAGTTGTAATAAACAACAAACCTGATCGAGTATCACTTCTATGGTATCATCAGCTAGTTTCATTTCAGATTCGCAGAGAAGGGCAATCAACATTTGCTTCACCTGCCAGAATCACATACACAATTAAAATGCCTGGAAGGCGGCTTCAGTAAATGATGCAAAATCAAGAATTTTCATTCATGATCAGTAGTCGAAACTGAAAGATCTTCTAAACACATAGATTAGATTCCACAACGAAACATCTTAGAAATTTATACCTCTTGGCGTTCAATGAAGCCCGTGCAGTCCATGTCGTATAGCCTAAAGGTAACTGAGATCAAATAGAGACCAACGTGACTAAAAACCATGGCAAGGCTTCATAGGAACAGCGACAGGTAAGGACTTACAGTCTGTTTTCTCCTCTAGAGAGGCATTAGGATGGAAAACATTGAGTGATCTTACAAAGTCTCCAAAGTCGATAACACCTTTTCTTTTAACATCAAACAAATCAAATATCTGCAAACGAGGGTACTAAGATCAGTCTTTAAGATTAACTAGAAAGTTCGAAAGGTCTGAGAAAGCTTAAGAACTTTTACCCTATTGGCAAACAAATTTTCCTTCTTTCTGTTCTTGAACAAAGCAAGTTGAAACTCTTCCTGCATTACAAGTTGGTCGTGAAATAAGTAAAAAAAAAACCACAAGTGGGCCACCAAAACTTCAACTTTCAACTTTCAACTTTCAACTTTCAACTTTCAAAACCAAACCAATAAAAGAAAAAGAATTATAATTCAAGTCAACTATCAACATATATATTACGGATAATAGTGCGTTTAATATTACGTCACTATACTATACATCAAGCTTTCAAGATCCTGCCACGAGGTGCAAACGAATCAATCAACAGCTATCAATAATCAGTTACCTTGTTGATCAAGCCATCGTCAACAACTGAGCTGCTTATGCTCTTGAATAACTCGTACAATGCTTCAACCTCACTCACGCTAACTGTAAAGACAAAAAAAAAAAAAACAATAAGCCAAAGCCGCGAGATTAAACATAATCAAGCAAGTTGCAGATGAAACAGACTATTGAATAAGATATAGCTTTTCAAATTGTTTGGATTACAATAAATGGCCAGTAAAAACATAAAAAAAAATTAGTTAAATAGAAGTCATACAGCGGAAGGCAAATGGATAAAAGAGTTATCTTTAATAAGCTCATGCTTGAGGATATTTAAGCTAAGATAAAGAAACGTGTAGGACAAGTAAACTTACAAGCTGTCTCAGAGGCCAGCTTCACAGGGTTCTCATGTCCCGAGAATTCTCTCCCAGCCGTGGAATGTAAACAGCCCATTTACAGATGACAAGTAAAACGAACAAGAAGAAGCAGAAGAAGCTTATTCGATTAATAGAATCAGCTAATTCAACGAGTTCTGAGACACTAGAGCTTGATTGCTAACGTAACTGCCCATCATCATAATCATCTTTAGAATCTACACAGCACAGAACCCCAAAACATTTGAATTACACAACGAACGCTATAATTGAACAAGTACAAAACCTAGACAAAAGTTTCTCAAGATTCAGATAAAAACGATTCGAAAATTAAATCGAAAATCAAACACTTAATGTAGGCAAGGCTCCAGAATCTCTCTGAACGCAGAGATTGAAATTGGAATAAACGAAAAAAAAATGGAAAAACGAAAATCGGATTCGGTACTTACCACCGAGAGAACGGCTCGATGAGAGAGAGGTGATCTGTGACGACGACTAAGATCTGTGACGATTGCAGATGAATGATCTGACGGCTGAGATTAACTGCATATATATTACTGGGCTTTTTTTTGGTTCTCCAGTGGCCGATTGAGAAGTTGCGAGGGTTTTATAAGATGACCGTCGTACGTGTGGATGCTTGAACGCGTGCGAAACACCACCCTTGTAATTTTTTTCCTTAAACCAAAGAATCAATTGCTCCGGTACTCCTGCCCGGAAAAAAAAAATTCTCACATACTCCTGATCGAAACTGCCCGGAATTTTAAATAGATAAATCTTTAATTAAATCGAAAAATTTATTAAAAGACCACGGAACCAACATAAATTTACATATTTACAACCCAACCAGGACGATTTCGCGGACCATCCAGACACGATCCATAAAATTCGGATCACTTTCTTCATAACTTTTGAAAACTTTGTACGACTTGGTGTAATTGTAAATCTTGGTGTAACTGTACAGCGTATAAAACTGCGACTAATTTAGACTGTTTCAATTACAAAGTTATTTTAAGTTGAACTAAGTCGCACTTTTTGATTTGCAAAGTTCAACTAGTTTTGATTGTATCTTTTTCATTTGCATTGTTCTTTTATGGAGACAGTGTTGTTAATGATATATTTATAAAGATTACTTTATAAAGAAAAACTAGAGACATTATATTATATGAAATGTATTTTACATAAACCTAGTAAAAATAGGTAAAAAAGTACATGCCATAACTCATAAACACACAACTAATCTTCAATTGGCCAGTTGGCAGCGGTCAAGTGAATATCATTGCAGAAGTCCCAAGCTGCACATTGCCAGAAACAACAGTCGCATGTCCACCGTGTTCTAGATCCATCTAAGGAGACTACAAACACCGGTTCTATTACTGCGGAGCACCAACAATCATGTGAGACGTTGGGATCTATTCTTTCCAGTAGAGACATAAACACCTGGGGTTTTTCGTAACCCCAATAGCCTGAGAATACCGAAGTCGTGATCATGTAATTCATCCGATCAACAAATTCACGACTAAAGCTAGGATAGTTGTGAACAAATCCTCTAGCATCAACACTAAACGCTAAGTTCAAGCATTCCATCTACATACTTGGCCCACAACAATCCTCTCTCACCAGCAAGACGGATTTTTTCCCTTCCTTCATCAAGTAAATGGAGGACGAAGAACTCATACATACCTCGGATGTAGATGGCCTCTAGATTACCGGCTTCGTAGCACCTTGTTGCAGGCTGGGATTCGTACTACACGGATGACTTGACTGAGGTTTGGTTTTGGCTAGGCTTGGACAGATCGGACGGAC
>NC_027749.1:41251728-41269685 GCF_000695525.1 Brassica oleracea var. oleracea
CCTGAAACGAAAGAGAGTTATTTTTATGAGTTTTTTTATGAATCAAAATGATGACAGAAGAAAACTAAATGTTGAATGAAGAACAGAAGCAAATGTGACTTTTTATGGGTTCTTATATTAAATGGAAAATCTAGAACTATATGATGCAACTGAAACAAAACAAGAGAAGGATAGAAATATGGGGGATGGATCCTTGTTGCTGGATGTGTATCTCTCTCAACAAGAACAGTGGATGGCGATGGATAGCTATGGGATTTGGCTTGCTGGATGTATATCTCTCTCAAGGCAAATCGATGGATGGAATGGAGGTGAAGAATCGCCACAAGCTTGGTGGTTGAAGCTTGATAAGACTCGGCTGCTCCCTCTTGTTTTTCACAGAAAAAGACTTAAGGTTTTAGGTTTGCAAAGGCAAAATTATTCATAAAAGACTTGAGGCAAAAATCGCCAACTACATGGAATTATATAGGGTTTATCCCTTATGAGACTCAAAGATAAAAAGGCCTTAAACAAGCTGACCGAAATTAAGGCTGAAACAATAGCCCAAAGTCTTAACCAAATAAATTAAAATAAACCAGACATCTGGTTGTCGGTTTGAGAAAGTCCGGATCAGAATTCATAGTATGCTTGCATGTTGCCTCGTTAAAACCTTTCGGGAAAACCCAGTGGGACAAAACCCGATAAGGAAAAAGAGTACAACAGCATACTACTCCTTCTGATGGCGGCTATATCTCTGAACCGGAAGCAAGTTGGTTGGATGGATTGAGGATGAAGGTGGAAATGGTCAAGCCGGCTTCATTCTGATCAATGGAGGAGAACTGACTTGAATGAAAGGAGTCTGGAACCTCTAATCGTTCGCTGGTGTCTTCAAGCTTTAAGTCGGCCAACTCCTGGATCAATAGTTGCTTGAATCCGGTTTGTTCCTGTGCAAGCAACTCCTGGACAGCTTTGGCAAATCCAGCTCTTATAACCCTTGAACCGGACCTTGTGGTAGGACCTTTGCGGATGATGGGAACCTCAGTTGTGGGTACTGCAACACACCTAAGCATGAATGTCCTTAAAGCATTAGCCTCTTCAATCCAGTCATTCAAGTTAAAGAGATCTGCAGATCGATAGAAGTAGTCTTCTCTGCCAATTTGATTAAACCCGGAGAAAGCAATTCTTGCACTACCGAAGTCCCGGAGATGGTTTGTTGCTACCTTTGAGAGAATCTTATGAAGCATGGAAGGAGGGAGAGAAGCCAAGTTAAAGTTCGACATGGAGAGATATTTGTTTAATCAAGTAAATGGAGAGATTTTCGTTTAACTTATTTAGAGAGATTAAACTGAGTATTTATTACCCCATTTAATGGTGATTTGATAGACGCCTCTAGAAGACACGAGTTCAGAAGACATGACTTCTCAGTGCGCATGGGTTGGATTTGAAACTTTGAAAAACTTCTCTCTCCTACAATCGCATCTCTTGGAATTGGAACTGGAACTTTGTATAACTTTAACTTGTTAAGATATAACTATGCATAAGTAAGTGAACCTAAGTGATTTAGACTGTCTAAATTTATGAAATTAAGAAAAACGTAACAATTTTTATTGTATATATATTTGAAACTATGTAAAATGTAACGAAATTTAGATAGTGTATTGTTATATTTTGCAATATATGATCAGTACTCAGAAATTATTGTGGATAAATTTAATGACATAAACTAGCATTATAGGAGATAATAAATGTAAAAGTTAACATTTAGTTTGAGAAAAATCCTGTAATTAATGATTCTAGCAGTGGCGTCTCCATTTAAGGGTGATTTGATTGACTCCCCGGGACTTCTCTCACACGCCTTATGACTGCAACAGTCACATGTCTTGGATTCGGAAATTTGTATAACTTTAATTTATTAAGATTTATAACTATGTATAAGTAAGTAAAACTAAGTTATTTAGATTGTCTAAATTTATGAAACTAGGAAAAATGTTACAATTTTGATTGTATAAATATTTGAAGCTATGTAAAACTTAACGAAATTTAGATAGTATATTGTTCTATTTTGATAGAAATGACCAGTATCCAAAACTTATTATATAGTTTGAGAAAAAACCTGTAATTAATACTGGACTCCGCGAAAGAACACGACGTCTCACGTGAAAAAGTCTCTTATGATAATCATTACACTTGCATTTAAACAGTGGCGTGTCCATTGCATTAATTAAACTAAACTCCACCACAGTAACTTAAATCGTCTCCTTTAGTCCAGATATAAAATTCACCAAAAAGAAAAGCAAAGAAAGGATTCATCATCTCCTCTCTCAACAAACAAGATGAGACACTACGATAAGCTTTCTGAAGTTTCATATAACCCCAAGATCACGGTTTGGCGTTTCAGAGTCAAAATACACAGGATCTACCCTTTTTATTCCTATGTTACCAGCAGTGGACCTTTCTATACATATGTCCTAGCAGATGAAGAGGTACGTGTTAAATCATCATCTCTCGACTTTCTAATAACATGTAACCGTGAAAAATAAAAACTTGATCCTTGTACTTTATTTATGTAGGGAACCAAGATGGAGATGACCATTTATGGGAATTCTGATAGGTTTTGAGGTCTAGAGAAGCAAGAGGGAAAATGGGTGGAAATCTTTCGGGTAGAAGTTAAACGTTCATATTCAGGTTTCAATGGAGCAATCGGCTTTACTTTGAATACGCAAGTCCACATCATCGATCCTCTGAACAATCGGCATTTCATGGACTTCAAGAACATCCATGCAATCCCTCACATGGACCACAGGGACCGAAACTATCCCATAGGTATGAATGCTACTAAAATTTAAATATATTCAAATATTTAGATGTTAGTAACCGCAACATTCACATGTCTTGGATTCGGAACTTTGTATAGCTTTAATGTATTAAAAAAATAACTATGTATAATTAAGTAAAACTAAGTGATTTAGATTGTCTAAATTTATGAAACTAAGAAAAACGTAACACTTATCTGGTAGATACAATGGGAGTGGTCTTCAACACGGAAGCCCATTTCGATGACCCTGCAAGTGCAAGGATGGAGTTTTACATAAGGGACAACATGTAAGTAGAAAGTAACATATGATCAAAGCAAAATTTATCTATACTGTAATTGACGCACCTTTTTTTATTCTGAATAGTGATAGTCAGATAAAATGTGTGGCAACTGGTGCTCATGCTTATGCATTCCGGGATGGTCTTGAAAACATGAAAGTTCGTAGACAGGTGATTGTGGTCCTTAAGATGTGGAGGGTCTGGAAATTTTGGAGTAAGTGTAGTTTATGTGTCTGGTTTTAAATGTGATAGTTGAGTAAAACGTTTACTAAACTCATTTACTCATTTATACAGGTTACTTTGGTCCTCCTGATCTATGGCTTGAGATCGAGGGCAGATTATCTGACTTCAGGTTCAATCCGCATTTGCCGGAGGTTGAGGAGTTCAGGCAGTTTCTACTACACAGTGACCCTTATGTTCAGCGATATGGGGCTGTAGGTCTTTTGTAAATCTTGTTGTTCTCAATGTTCTTCATCTTCGTACTTGTCTTAAACTTGGTGAAACTTTGTTTAAATGTTGGTGAAACTTCGTGGTTTGAATTTTTTCAATTTTCCAACTTCGAAAAAAATAGATGAACTACAAGTTTGTGCTTGTATAAACTGGTAACAATTTGTGTTTTCACTTAATCAATTGTCCAGCTTTGTAAAATTGAGACAAAGTTGAAATTCGTTTTCGTATAAATAGGTCAGAATTTGTGAAACTTTTTCGATAGATCAAACTACATAGTTATCCAACTTCGCATAACTTAGGAGAAACTTACAAAAAAACTTAGAAAAACAGAAAGTAGCTGGAAGTCTCTTAGGGATTACTTCTTGTACATCATAATTCCTAGAACTAAAACGACAGCAAGAATAACACAACCTCCTGATATCTTTATCTTCAGCATCTTCGGCTCCATTATTTTGGGACCTTCGCTGAGTTCACCTTAGCTCCTTATTGTTGCTTTGAGAAATTGAACTTCTTCTTCTAGCATTCGAACTTGGCAGTCCAACTGTTGTATCTCATCGGTGAAAGCTTCATCAACCCATTTGAAGACGTGATTGTTGTTCTCGAGCTACAACGGATTAAACATACCAATTAAAAGAAGAACGAGTAAGCCTTCAATAACTAAAGCTAAACGGATGTACCCTTAGTGATGCCGCATAGATACACCGATAATACCGGCGATATGGGTTTTGATTGGTTTTGGAGATGAGCTCGGTGATGCCCACCCCGCACCAACACTTACTAGGTATTCCCAAAGTTCGTACTCGTCTCCGGCCACCGGTCGTGGAAGATGAAGCTGACATCTCTATTATTTCTCTCTCGGGGTTGGGGGGAGTTCGAATGGGAGAGAGATAAATTAAGGAAGAGAGATAAATTAAGGAAGAGAGAGAAAGGAGAATATAGCGAATGGGGAAAACAAAAAAAGGTCTTTAATACTTCGATTAAACGATTTTGGGGTTTTAGCATATTGGGAAGAGGGAAATTAGAAATTCAAAAAGTTGGGCGGGAAAATCTCGTGGTTGAAGTTTCACCAAGTTTATATTTTGCGTGGTCGAAGTTTCACCAAGTTTATAGTTTTACAGAAAACATCGAAGTTGTACTTTTTAATTATTTCTATTTATATTAGTTATACTCTACTTGAATGACTGATTTTATAGTTATACCAATTAAATTATGTTTTCTTGGTTCATTTCTCATACGATCATGTACACATAAACTTGATTTCCTACCATTAGCAAAATTTTAAATGTAACGAGGTGAGTATTAACGAAAAAGCTATGAGAACTCAGTGTATTTCCTAAATAATTGCTGACAAGCAATGAGATGAAATTTTTATAATTCTGATTAGATCATGATTTTAATAATAAATCACCATCTAATTACTTCCATGACTTATTAACAAGCTTAGAATTTACAATCACATTACTCAGTTTACCTATCATAGTTATACCAGTAATAAAGAAACAAAGTTTCACTTGGTTGCACAACACACAAATACAAATTTCACCTCACAACGTTCTCACATCAAAACTGAAAGTGAAAGGCTTACAACCTACTTCACATCAAAACAAAGCAAAAGGTTTACAACCTACTCCTCTTCTGTTTCTTGTGGGGGTGTTCATCGTGTTCCAAACTAGTGACTACATTCTCTTCTTCTCCATATCCACTCTCACGCTCACTATAATTCCATTCATAATTTCTACTACAAGAGCTTTTTCCAACTCTTAAGAGAGAGCTTACCAGTGCGGAAGATGTAGGAGAAGACAGGGTTCTTGAAACATATGTCCTCAGCAGCAAGAACCCATCGAGCCAGCTCTGGATCCAAAGAAAGAAGAAGACCCTTGAACCCTCCCCACATTACTGGATCATCTAAACTAATTACAAGAGAAAAAAACGAAATAGCTCAACATTGAGATGACAAGAAGGAAAGAAAGAGATTATTATTTCAAAAAAGGTTTAAAAATTTTTGAACTAACGTGGACATGTGATTACTAACAGTGATGAGAGGGACACCGGGTGGTCGTGAACGGACAAGAGTCAAAAGAGTATCTGCATTGTGAACTGTGGTTTTGTTGCAAAGATTCGCTACTGCTCTCGCAAAGGCACCAACGGCTGTTATCACAGCTTTCCTTGGGATTCCTCCCAAGTGATCAGATCTTGCTGCCCATTCCATTATCCTCCCCATTGTATACGCCTCAAGCTTCAAAGTTCTCACCTTTATACAACATATCATAACAAAAGCTTTAAGTAATCGAAATGTAAGAACTTGAAAGGCTAGTTAAACACAAAACTCGATGCAAAGATTCCGTAACTAAGTATCATTTCCTAAGCATCAATCTCTAAAACAGTAAAGACCGAGTAATCTAGGGAACTCTAAACGACAGAACTGAACTATTAGAAACGAGTCTACTTTAAGATCGAGACGAAACTTCGAAAAAGATGAAGACTTACGATTAGAAACGAGCGAGACCACACAATTGGTCTAAGAGGAGAAACTGAAGAGGCAACTCTTGATAGTTGCTCGGTTATTTGAACTATTTACAATTCTTGGATGTCTTCCACATGCAAAATACTTCTTCTTTGCTCTCTATCCACTGATGTTAGATAAACAAACACATCTTCATCATCCAAAATATACGATTGCCTCTTAGGTTCCACTACCAATGGAATGTAACCCAAATTGAGCCTCTTCGTTAACGGATATATTCCCTTCTTCCTGCATATCCTCTCCTTCAACAATGAATATGTGATCTCCTCCAATGATGATGTCATAAAGGATATAACATACAAACGAGCATCGGTTGGAATCCATTCATAATCATCTCCAGCCTTCGAATAATGTCCATCATAATCAAAGTGTATGTTCGTCGAAAAAGGACACATTGTCTGCAATATAAAAAAAATAAACCATCAAAGTTATACATAGTTATACAGTTATACCATTAAAGTTATACTTCGTTATACCATGTTACAAAGTTTTGTCAGTAATCAGCCCGTCTAATCTAACCAAGTTTCCCCAAGTTTCAGAGCTCTAGATGTTTCTCTGAAAACCAAATAGTAATCACTTTCTTTGATTCAATCGTCCTTTCCATCCCGACATTCAATCATACAGTCGTTGATTATCCAATTGACTAATTGATAGACCACCCACACTTTTCGATCCTTATACACAAATGAATAAGAAATTTTCCATTACTACGAATCGACTCTTCAATTCAAAACCAATTTGTAATTGTAATCAGCTTTTATTCCCGACATGCAATTATACAGTTGTTGATTATCGAATTCCCTAATAAACAGACCATCCAAACTTTCCGATCCTCGACTAGTTCATAAACAAATATGAAATCTTCTATCCAAATCGGAATCCCTGTGAATAGAGTTAATCGTCTATGGTGGATGAGGATTCTAAAGGGACGATTTGATATACATACCCTGTAAAACGGAATCAATAGTTCAATGATTCAGCATACAAGCAACGAAACCGATAGCAATTTGATGATAGCGAGGAAGACCGACGAGGACGAGAGAGGATCGACGAACGACTGGGCTCGAGTGGAAGGGTTCCGAGTGGGAGGGGGAGGCGTGAAATTTAATTAATTATTTCATTAATTTAAGTTTAAATCGGTCAGGGGCACTTTCGACATTAACCACACTCCTAGAGAGTATCAGAATAGAGAAGAGTATGCCATAATTCGTAAGAGTATGCAAGGTTATTTTTTGTCTCATTAAAAGCATCTGAGATTATTTCTCCCGAGCAAACCCTTGAATTTTTTTTTTACAGTGTTGAAAAATGAGCCATTGACATTTAGGGGGGGGGTTATTGGGCAAATAATTCTAGAGGAGTTATTAAATTTTGAGATTCCATTCTTATTGGTTTGTGAATTTTTAAAATTTAAATAGAATCCATTGTTATTGGAGTGATGATTTTTAAATTTCACTCAAAATTCTTTGTTATTGGAAAAGTTTAGTTTTCATTGATTTTAAGATTCTATTAAAATATATTGTTATTGGGATGTAAATTTTCTTTGTTTTTACTCATAGTACTCAACTTTGAGAATAACATCTATACCCATAAGATTTTTGAAATCAATGTAATAAAATACACTCACATAAAAAAAAACTCAAATTGAAGAATGAAATAATATACAAATCACAATTTTAACATAATACAATTCACAACTTAGAAAAATAGAAAAAAATATCAAAAATTTAAAATAAAAATTGTAAAAATAGTTTTAAAAAACACTTTCGTATTTTTTAATTAAACATTTCAAAAATAATAATTCAATTTTTTTTTTACAAAAATTCAAATTTAAAACATATATTTCGAAATTATATAATTTTTTTTTTTATTATTTATATGTCTATAAAGTAAGAAGTAGAAATTAATTTTTTTGGTCATTTTATTTCCTGAGATCTTTTTTGTGACAAAAACTTTTTTAAAAGTTGTTTAAGAATTGCCTTAATTGAAATGATTTTCTTTCCTTTTTTTTCTACCACCATTAATTTCTTACTTTAAAAGTTAATAACAATCAATAGAATTCTATACACAAGTAATGAAAATCTATGTAAAAGTATTTGATAAAACTGTTAAATCTAGTTAACTTGTAAAATCCTCTCAACTATTAAAATCATCAAATTCCACAGAAATTCATGTTTCAATAACCCCCTTATTTACTTTGGATGATTTTTTTTGTCAGCACTTTGGAAGTTTTATAAAGTCTTCTTTATTTTGTTTCCTTTTACAAGTTTCGTTTTACAAGTTTTCTTAAATGTTGTAATGATGTTGACATTTTTTTCTGTGGAATTACTGTAAATTTGTAAACTAGTAGTGATGAAAAAGAAAATCATAAATATTATACACAAATAACTTTTGAATATTTTTGGATGAATCTTGAATCTCAGCCGTCAGATCATTCATCGAAAAATATTCCAAAGTTATTGACTTATTCTTGGGTTCACCCCCTAAGGAACCAATAGGATTGTGTCATTTCATATTCGGTATCTTTTAAAAAAGGAAACAAATATTGTCAAATTATATTATCTTTTTAAAAATAAAAAGTAAAAAGAAATAAATAAAAAATAGTAGTAATTAAAAAAAAAAAAAAATTTAACGTCGTCAGCAAAACATTAAACTCTAAATCCTAATCCCTAAACACTAAATCCTAAACCCTAAACCCTTAGATAAACCCTAAACCCTAGGATAAATCTTAAACTCTAGGATAAATTTTAAACTCTAAATCAAAATCACTAAACACTAAAACACTCAAGGGTTTAGGGTTTAGGATTTAGGCTTTAGAGTTTTAGGGTTTAGCGTTTTTATTTAGAGTTTAGAATTTATCCAAGGGTTTAGAGTTTACCCAAGGGTTTAAAGTTTACCCAAGGGTTTAGGGTTTTGCCCAAGGGTTTAGGTTTATCCAAGGATTTAAGGTTTAGGATTTAGGGTTTAGGGATTAGGATTTAGGGTTTAGTGTTTTCCTGACGACGTTAAAAAAAAAAATTAATTCTTTTTTCTGTAACTGCCATTTTTTTTTTTTTTTTTTAAACATAATATAACTTGCTAATATTTTGTTTCCTTTTTAAAAGATATCAAATTTGAAATAAAGAAATCTTATTTGATAGCGTATAATATTTATGATTTTCATTTGGTTCTCTCGTTTTCAGAATCTATGCTGATGCCCGTTATTATTCAAGATCTCGTTATAGATATAGAAACGGGACTTGCTAATATATATATATATAGATACGAGTCGTGGGTCATATTCCTTTTGGGATAAACGAAGGCTCTGATCGGTAACATTGTTTAATCACATACGCATACCGTACAAAAATTCAATAGTATTGATTAATTTTCTAATTGATATGGAAATAGTGTAATTAAAAATCCAATAGTATCAAGGGGATACAATTGGTGTCAGGTGTGCGAAAAGGAAACATATCCACATGTTGGGTTCATATAGAATGTTAGATCCACTTATGAATTATGGTCTGCGTCTTAAGATTGGCGAGAGGATTATTATACAATTCTCAGCGATGGTCTAACACCATTGCCAAATACAGAATAGTCTTTGAGATAACCCTTGGTTGATGCTATTTTGTTACATAGATTGTATATATATATATATATATATTCTCTCATAGGATCGTCCAAGAGATATACGGGTCGGGTCGTGCATGGAATATAAATGATAAACATCAGCTTGATAGTGACATTCAGATACTGCCTAATGAAGAAAGTCAATGCTTGGTTATTGGTAGTTGGTACTATCCCCAGATCAAATCTTGGCTTCTTATTCTTTATCAAAGGGCTATGATTGGTTTACATAGATTTCAATTTCGTTTCTGCTTCATTTGAAGGTAAAAGAGGAGTATTGATGGTGTAGCGGAACGGCTGCATCTGAATTGGAATCACAGAGAAGTTGCAAAATGATCACAATTCAGAATTTTGTTTCGACAGTTTTTACACATAGGAAATCACTTGAAGCAGAAAGCGGTTGAATACTAATCCCAATCGAAAAACTTAAAGGACATGTTGAACAAAATCATTTTTGTTACTGAAATATTTAAACGAGCTATAACCAACCAATGGGAGACAAGTTATTAAAACAAATACTATAAATAAAAAGTACATATTAATTAGGCAAATTCTCTCAAATAGCTATTTTAAGTTTTTGTCGCAAAAATATTTCTCAAGAAATAAAATAACCAAAATAGTCATTTTTATTTTGAAATTTTTAATATTTTTTTGTATTTTTTAAATTAAAACTCTATCTCCAGAACTCCACCCCTTAACTCTAAACTCTAAGTCTAGATTAGTTAACCATAGAATAAAAATGTATTTTACCCTATAATAAAATTTATTCATTGAGGGCTATTTTTGAAAAAATAAACTAAAAAATGTTATCATAGGAAATTTCTATATTAATTATAATTATCATTTTAATAAAACTGAAATATTATAATATATTTCAAATCATGATTTCGTGTTGTGGATTATATCAACATATAATTTTGGAGGTGTTTCAGAGTTGCATCTATCATCTTTGGAGGGAGCGGAATGAGAGGAGACATCGCACAGACTTTCGGATAGTGGATCAAGCGTATCGGATCATTGACAAGTCCATACGTAACATGATCACGTCTCTGCGTTATAGAGCGGGCCACAAGTTAGCTGGTATATTGCAAAGGTGGTTTGAAGTAACAGCATAAGCTTAAGAGGTTTACAAAATAATTCTTTTTGCATTGTATAGCTTTTGCTTTCCTCTTCATAGTCTTTTAAAGTTGATGTAAATGTCTATTCTTTCTACTTTGATCAATAAATTTCACATTTTATAAAAAAAAACATATAATTTTGAATACATCTTTCAAAGGTTGTACTGATTTTTTTTTTTTTGAATCCCAAATATTGAATAAATATATATATATTCCAAAATAAGCTTGAGTTTCTAGTCAAGTATTTATTATTGAAAAACTGAACACCTGTAGTTTTTCAAAATTGTATAATAACACTTCTAATAAATTATTTATGACCTAAGTTTTAATATTTAAATTTTAAAAATCTATGTATATAGAACTTTTTTCAAAGCTCAAAAAGTTAGTTACATAAAAACTCTATTGACATAAATTGTATTCATAAATTTAAATACAAATTATAGCTTATCTTCAATGTCTATAAATATATAAATGGTGAAAAATTATGAATATCCGCAATAAAATTTATACCGACAAACAAATAATTTGCACTTTTAAAGGGTGTATCAAAATCCTGTCGCATTGCTAAATATACTGTTAATATTTTTGAACGGTATACGTAATTAGTTTGAGACGAAACTGTAAATGAGTATTCTTCATAAATTGTCTCAAGCACAAATGATATACTCACAAAAGCCTCTATAAAGTTTGAAACTTTGTTGCAACTAGAACATAGTTATTGCTTATTGCAACAAAAACAATGCTAACAGGTATGTAACTTCAACGTAGATGGTAAACTTCAATCATGCCTGATCCAAATAAGTCTATATTGTTTTAGATACGCATTGCGTATCATCAGTAAAAATATACATCTAACCTAAAACATATAAGAACACCAGAAGGCAGATTGTTTAACTACTCTTAAAAAATAAAAATAAAAACATACAATTATTTTAGTCAGGGCCATGAAGAGTTTCTAGCAACAATATAATTCTAAAAAATAACTACTCCCTCTGTATCACTTTAACTGATGTTTTAAGAGAATTTTTTTAATTTCATTTTAAGTGATGTTTTTAAGTTTCTATGTAAAAAGTAAATGCAATTTTATGTTTTTGACTATTTGTATTCTGCAGTATGATTTTCTATTGGTTGAATTAAATGTATTTATTATTGTTTTTAGACAAATGAGAAAAATTAAATAAAAGTTTGTAATTTCTTAATATGTGTGCAAAAACTTTAAAATCCACTTATTTTGATACAGATGGAGTAATAACCTAATAATACAAAAATAATTGTCAGTAATATAAAAATAATAATTCTAGAAACAATAATATACTTACAAAAATAAAAATTCCTAGCTTAATAGAAAAAGTAGTTAGTATCTGAAATACTTGGGCTTCTTAATTTTAGGAATAAAGTAGTAGCATCCCAAGATATGCATAGCCCATAGGCATCCGGTATTCGGTTATGTTTCTGTTTCAGGTAGGAACCATTCGGCTATGGGTATATTGGATAAATCATTCTTATACTCAAATAGGCACTTATGAGATTTCGGGTACGGTTTCGGTTGGTTTCGGACATCCATTTAATATATGAATCAAATATATACATATATAAAATATATTAGTTAACATGTTAATCTAAGTGATCTAGTGGTTAACACTTGCATATTCGTCAATCCAACCAGAATTCGAATCCCTAAGATGCTAATTTTGTAAGTATTTATTGTATTTTAATATAGAAATACCATATATCATTATAACATAAGAGAGTACCTAAAAGATAATGTGTTATGTTAGTAACAATGTTCTCACTCTTCTTATCCAATCCATTGATGACATTTTAACTTATATCAAAAAGCTGAAACTTATTATTTTTTTTTTTTCTGATATTGGGTGCCCGATTCGGATAAATCATTTGGGTATCTGAGAGTTTCAATCCAGTTTCGTTTTCGGATAATTTGGTTTGGTTTCTCAGTTCCGGTTTTTGCTATAATATGCAAGTGGATGAAATAAAAAGAAAAAAGAAAGTCTAAGAAACAAAATCATGGAGGCACAATACCTTGCCCAATCGAAATTTGGGCCGAGTATATGGGCTGATACATATCTTTTTCTGACCACAGAAGTCCTCCTTTTCTCTGACCACAAAGCAAAGGAGTTTATCTGCAAAAAAAAGAAGAAGAAGATATGCCTGGGATTCGCGGACCTTCAGATTACTCGCAGGAACCATCTCGTGACCCTAGTCTCAAAATCAACGCAAAGGCAAGCCCTCCTCCTTTCTTCTTTGATTTTGTTTCTGATCTGCTATTCATTCGATTTTGGGGGTGATGCGATGACAGGAGCCCTTCAATGCCGAACCACCTCGCTCCGCCTTAGTTTCATCTTACGTCACTCCCGTCCATCTTTTCTACAAGCGAAACCATGGCCCCATTCCCATCATCGATCACATCGACAAGTCACTCATCTCTTTCTCTTTCTCTCCATCTTCAGTTTCTTTTCCAACTTTTGTCTGAATCTGGATCTTTGTTTCCACTTACCAGCTACTCCGTGTCCGTCACCGGATTGATCGATAACCCAACAAAGCTCTTCATCAAAGATATCATGTCCCTGCCCAAGTACAATGTCACTGCTACTCTACAGTGTGCGGGTAACAGAAGAACTGCTATGAGCAAAGTCAGGAATGTTAGAGGGGTTGGTTGGGATGTTTCTGCCATTGGCAACGGTTTGTTTTTCTTTCTCTCTCCAGACTCTCTTTTTTTTTATAATGCAAAGACTGTATAATAATAGTACTTTGCCTTTCAGCTGTGTGGGGCGGGGCCAAATTGGCCGATGTTCTTGAGCTTTTGGGGATTCCAAAGCTCACTAGCTCCACCGGTTTAGGTGGCAGACATGTTGAGTTTGTCAGTGTTGATCGCTGCAAGGTATTTATATATATATACACCTTCCCTTTCATCTTTAGTTTATGCGTTTGGTTTTGATTTGATTCGTGCTCTATCTAGGAGGAGAATGGTGGGCCTTACAAGGCGTCAATCCCTCTTAACCAAGCCACAAATCCTGAAGCCGATGTTCTACTCGCTTATGAGATGAATGGAGAGGTTTTTATATCTCCCTTTCTCTTTTTTCATTGCTCAGAGATTTTTGTTTATTAAATGTTTTTTTTTTTCCTTCTTGTTTGAAGATCCTGAACAGGGATCACGGATATCCGTTAAGGCTGGTTGTCCCGGGTGTGATTGGTGCTCGTTCCGTCAAATGGCTTGATTCCATCAATCTACTCGCTGAAGAATGCCAGGTCTGTCTCTCAGCATGCATCCCCCTGTGTTTTTAGCAAATCAGAAACTGCTCTAAAGGATCACAATGTTGTAGGGTTTTTTCATGCAAAAAGATTACAAAATGTTCCCTCCTTCTGTCAATTGGGACAATATCGACTGGTCCTCAAGGAGGCCCCAAATGGATTTCCCTGTTCAGGTATACAATATTCCCTTTTGAATTTGGTTTGACTATAGAATTATAAACCGAGCATTATTTTCTTTGGACCACCACCAAATATATCTTATCTCATGGTTATGGTGTGAACAGAGTGCAATCTGCTCTTTGGAGGACGTGCAAATGGTGAAGCCTGGAAAGGTGAGAACTTTGAAGTCATTTCCCAACTAATCTCATCTGACCAATGCAGGAGCAAATTGAGTTGTAATATTTGGGTTTTTTTTGCAGGTAAGCATCAAAGGATATGCGGTTTCTGGAGGTGGGCGAGGGATCGAGCGAGTGGATATATCAATGGATGGAGGCAAAAGCTGGGTGGAAGCTTCTAGAACACAGAAACCAGGGAAGGATTACATCTCTGAACACAACTCCAGCGACAAATGGGCGTGGGTGTTGTTTGAAGCCACTATTGATGTCTCCCAGAGTACCACCGAGGTCATCGCCAAAGCGGTAAAAAAGCTTCTCTCTCAGATAATATAATAATAGTGAATTATTCTCGTATAATAATTATGGGAATTGTGGGGTAGGTGGATTCGGCGGCCAATGTTCAGCCGGAAAATGTGGAGTCAGTGTGGAACCTAAGAGGGGTGCTCAATACATCGTGGCACCGTGTCCTGCTCCGTCTTGGCCACTCTAACTTGTAGATCACCAAGTTACCCACCGCTTTGTCTGTCCTCTCCTTTTACCTCTTTTTCGGTTTCAAAAACTATATATGAGGTTCCTGTGGATATGTGAGCAAAAGTTTGGGTTTAGTTTAATAAGTGAGAAAACTCACATGCGAATGTGATTACTCTTAGCTTTTGGTCATCGTCGGGTGCATTATAAGCCACTGTTTAAAAATTTCGATGCAGTATTGTTGTTGTTATAATAAATGTGCATGGAATCATATGGTTGACCACATAATGTATGCTCCTTGATTGATTCACTCTCCACTCTCCTCTTATTATATTGAAGATTCATGTGGGTCATATATATACCTTGTGGGATAAACGAAGAATTATATACACATAAAATATGAAATCATGTTGTGATGTTGTCCTAGTCAGATTCTAAACTGGTATGCAATCAATTGCTTTTCTTCCAAGGTTTCTAAGTACATTTTCTTTCATAGAGTTCCTTTTCAAGCCAGAAAGATTATAACCTCAAGATCGGGTAACAACAAATAAATGATCTTGAGACTTTTCCACTGGTCACAAACATCACATAACAAGAAGAAGAAAAAAGCAAGAAACTTTGTTCACTTCTTTGAAGATGATGATTCCGGCTCTTTCCACGCCGCTTGCCATTGCTTGTCATACAACGTTGTCTCTTCAAACAAACCCTGGAGTTTGTCTAAATCTTCATTCTTGCGGATGAAAAGAACTCCAGCTACAGCCACAAACAAGAGTGTTTTGCAGAAGAAATTACCCATTTGATCAACAAGTCCTACTCCGGTAAGGCTATCAACAAAGTAAGACATGAAGAACCCTATCATCGCAGCACGACCTATAAGACAATACCCACCAAGAAGAAAAAACAAACAAACTTGAGATCATGTTTAGTAGCAAAGTTACACAATATCATTATTGAGTTATACCATTGAGGAGTTCAGCTTCTGGTAGGTGATACCGCTTCATCCAAGCCCACCATGGAATAATGGAGGTATCGAACAGAACAGGCTCGTCGTTAGTAGTTGTTTCCGGGCTGTCTTCAAGCCACTTTCTCCTCTTTGCCTCTACACATTATACAACAACCCTATAACGTATTACAAAACCAAAGCAAGGAGCTCTTGTAGTAAGTAACAGAGCACACTTAACCAGAAACGATTACAGAATCCCAATCGGTTTTGCCTTCTTTCTCGAACTGTTTCAGATCCCATGTTCCATTAACCCACTTCGCATCCTGAAACTTGATCTCCGTCGTGGTAGTTGTCAAATCAGTCTCGTCGGAGGAGATTTAACCGGAACTTCCTCTTTAGCGGGAGACACAGGCTTTGGAATCTCCACGGTGGTTGCAGAGACTGTAGCAGACGTGCCGTTGTCGGAGGAGGAGGCTCGAGTGAGGGAGAAGAGAGAGAGGCGCTTGGTGGAGAGGAGAGTGAGTAAGATCTTGGGGGTGAGAGTAGAGTTTAGAAGCGGAGAAGAGATCGGCGGGGAGCATAACGCCATTGATAGGGACATTTGTTGCTTGCTCTCTCTCTCTCTCTCTCTCTCTCTCTCTCTCTCTCTCTTTTCAGTTAGTTCGAATGTGTGGTTTGAAATGAGCTTCGAAGGAAGTGAAAGAGATGTTATCGTTAATCGCTTCGAATGTATTTCGTTTTCGTTTTTTTTTGTTTGCTTACTGAAACTACGTGACGTTTTTGTGTTCTGGTGAAATCGAGATTATCAATGGACTTCATATATATGAACTAGAAGTCCATTTCAATTTCGCCTTCGGCCCAAAGAGAAGCAGAAACCATACTTACCAAAACACAAAATTTATATGGATTTTTTTTTAATAACTTAAGGTTTTTAAAATTTTAAAGAAAGACGTCAAAAAGTCATTATACTTTTTTGCACTGTTATTTTAAATATTAATTTGATATTATATCATAAAATATAAAAGTTATTATATTGATAATTTGTAGGGGGAATTTTACTTTTAAACTTTGTTTAGTACCACTATTTATATATACACTTAGAAGGAGGACATTTTCAGAAATACCTAAATCATTAATAGTCAAAAGATAAGAATAACCCTCTCACAATTATAACCTCGTTTCCTATCTCTTTCTCTCTCGAGAGAAAGCTTCAAACGGCAACGAGATCGAGCGACGACGGTGACGAAATCGAGCGACGACGAGGAGGTCGAGTGTATCCTCTCTCATGCACGAAGCAAACGCGATCGAGTGACGACGGCAAGATCGAGCGACGACGAGATCGATAAAGAATCACAACTTGTAAGTAATTTTCTCAGATTTTGTTGTTTCAATCTAAGAGAAAGAGTTATCTATTAATAGTCAGATCTAAGATAAAGATTTCCGATAGTGAACATTAAGTTTTTGAAAATTTATAACTCTTTATAAATCTAAGTTTTAGGACGACGGCGATTCTAACAACAGCGACACTCACGACGGCCACTCTCACGACGACGACGAGAAAAGGTCTTCTCTCTCACTAGTCACGACGTCTCTCTGGAAAGAGCATCCGGTGACGACGAATAACAATCACACTACACGATTCAAAATCTCATCTCAAAAATGTCGTCTTCTCTTCACGATTCTCCTCTTCACGATTAAGATTCTCCTCTTCATGATTTTCATCTTCACGATTCTCTACAAGTAAGTTCCTAAATTTGGGTATCTTTTTGTTTGTTTGAAGTCATTTTTTGAATTTATTATTTATGTTACAAGAAAATAGAAGAGGATTGGTTGAGGATTGTCATGTTCCTAGTTAGATCTAAGAGAAAGAGTATCGATAGTGAACATTGAGTTTTTTTGAAAAATTATAAGCCTTTATAAATGTGGGTTTCAAGTAATTATACGATGCGTGAACTCAAGAAATGTTGTCTTGTATTGCAGTTGGATAGCAACGAGTTTTGCACAACCTTGAGATTGTCTGGGAGGGTTTATGAAGCTGTAGAACCACTAGATAATCCCAAAGCGATAATCCATCACTCAAAGATTGATTATGTCGAGAAGGCAGAAGATATATTAGGAAAAGAAGAGTTCTCTATCTCACATTGGGAGCATTTTGAAGGTGGTTAAAAGGA
>NC_027749.1:41269895-41270500 GCF_000695525.1 Brassica oleracea var. oleracea
ATGATAAGTTTACGGTGAGAACGTTGTATGAAATGTTTAAAGAGAAACCACGAAGCATGCCAACACTAGAAAGATTATCCCTTGGAACAACCATAATCACAGAAGCGGTAGTTATGGCAGAAAACCCGAGTTCTAAAATCCTGAGAGACAGGTTGCAGCGTTATATGAACTATCGCTTACCCAAGATGGCTTGGGGTAAAACTGCTTATAGCATCTTGATGAGAGGTGTAAAAAGTTTTAGTGCAAGTTCCTGGACAGGAGATAGTTATGAAGTGAGTGGTTTTGCGCTAGCCATAACTTTTTGGGCAATGTCATCAGTGAATGTGCTTGGTAAATCTTTGGGAAAACCATGCAAGACATCCTCTTCTTCAGATCCGTTGTGTCTACATTGGGACTCAACAAGACCTCCGACAATAACTGAAGTGTTAGAGCTGAAGAAGATAAACAATGTGAGTTTTTATAAACGTCTATAAATATATTCGTATTGTATTATTTGAAAAGTGGATTTTTAGGCACTCCTTGAAAAGGTCCACAAATCAGTGTCTTGTAGGGATTGTAAATGTGACGTGTGTTTATAAAAGATTGTAAATGTAGTTTTATAGGGA
>NC_027749.1:41270659-41271974 GCF_000695525.1 Brassica oleracea var. oleracea
ACATTTGGTGGGGGCAACACATAGTGACGATGCTGACTTTCACAGTGTTGTGAAACTAGTTCAACAAGGATACAAAATGAGGAGAAGCGATTGGGAGAAAAGTTTTGTGGATATGTTTGTTGCAACAGAAGATGTATGTCAACAATGCAAGACAAAAGACGAAGATGCAGAGCATGGTGAAGATCTGAACCATAGTGAAGATGAAGGGGAAAAGAAAGATGAAGAGGAAAAGACATATGAAGAGGAAAATAAAGATAAAGAGGAAAAGACAGATGAAGAGGAAAATAAAGATGAAGAGTATCAAAAGGATAAGGAGCAAAGGAAAGATAAAGATCATTCCATGTCTAACAGCGAGAAACTTGATAAGCTAATCCAAATGGTTCGTGATTTGGATAAGCGAGTAGTAGTGATCCAGAATGTTTTAGGAGTTAAGGTAACCAATTGAATTTTACCAAGCACTTATCAAATTTCACATGTTATTTCTCTCTAACGATTTCACTTGTTTTTTTTTTGAAGTTTAATGACGGTTCACCAAACAAAGAAGATTGTGAGAATGAAGCTAGTTCTGGTGATAGAAGAAGTGCACAAGATTACGAAAATGAAGAAGATACAATTGATGAAGAAGCAAACTCTGGTGATAAAAAAAGTGCACCAGATGGTGAAAATGAAGAAGATACAATTGCTGAAGAAGCAAACTCTGGGGATGGAAGAAGTGCATTAGATGATGAAAATGAAGAAGAGATATGTGATGAAGAAGCGAAATCTGGTACATGGCATCTAAGGGAAAAAGAGATTATTCTTGGGGAAAATGAATCTACACAAAAAATCACTCAAGACAAAGACACATAAAAACTTGAATTAGAAAGTTGCTTGAAACAAACGTCGCAGGTATGAATCTAAAATATGATATAAAGGTTTATAAATATTTTGATTTAGTGCTTGGCAAATTGAATTTCTTATTTCTTTTGTAGGTTACGTCGCCTACTCCAAACTTTGAGACAAGGGTACACAATTAATATATTTTATAAGGCCTTGTAAAAGTTTAATGTATATAGCATAAACATCTAATTTTCAAATATTTTGTTTGAAGGTTTCATCGCCTACTCCAACATTTACGTCTCATAAGTTTGATCTCCTTTCTCAAAAAAATCATAGTGGAAAGGGTACAAATGAGGTATTTTATAAAGCTTTATAAACTATTTCATGATCGATAAGGCCTCTTAAACAATTATATAAAAACGATTTGCATGAATCAGGTTCTTATGAGAGATGTTTGTGAGATTCCTGTTTTCCAACCTCTAATGAAAATTAAAAA
>NC_027749.1:41272548-41276046 GCF_000695525.1 Brassica oleracea var. oleracea
TGAGTATTATGAGTTTATGACTTGGATTTATGGCTTTGCTTTAATTTAGAAAGTTAAATGGTAAATTTGTATTTCAGTAGCTTTATAACACATTATTAAAAATAGTTTATAACCTCTTATAAAATCAAAACAAAATGGTTTATTACAAAATTTATATCTTAGTAGCTTTATAAGACCTTATTAAAACTGGTTTTTTACCTCTTGTAAAATCAAATGAGTTTAAGATGTATAATGGAGTATTTAAAAATTATAAAGATTTATAAATCTGTGAAAATTAATTTATAAAGGTCTATAACTAATATAGAAAGGCTTATAAATCGTTTTTCAAGAGCTCATCAGTTCATAAACAAAAAAAAAATTAAGGTTTATAAAGTCGTATAAACAACCAAAATGATTTATAAATCTGTACAAGATAAAAAATAAGGGCGTATAAATTTATATAAGAAAAAAAATAAAACTGGTTTTTTACCTCTTGTAATATCAATCGAGTTTAGGATATATAAAGGCATATTTAAAAGTTATAAAGACTTATAAATATATAAAAAATTAATTTATGAAGGTCTATAACTAATATAGAAATGCTTATAAATCAGTTTACAATATTTATATACTAAAATAATGATATGTAAACACCAATACTAGAAAATGTGCTAACTGTAACGAGTATGTGATATGGTCTAGTGGTAAGTTGAGGTTACTTTAAATTTCAGTTTAGACAGAATCCCGTGTTCAACCCAAGACCTCAACAATTTATCTGTTTTTTATCATTTACCAAAGGGATGGCAAAACAGTAAATTTAACTCTTCTCACGCCACGTCTTCATCCTCTCCACTACGACACTTTTGTTTTGCTTTCTTGTTTTCTTTCCTTTTTTCATCCTTTTCTATGTCCGTAAATTCCAAGAAGAAGAATCAACACAACGATCTTCCCCATTTTGAATCATCATCGTGGCAAAGGTAATTGAGTTTCATCTTCAATTTTGAATCAACAATCTAAATTGAATTGAATTTTTGTTTGGAACCTAATTGATTGACTTAAAATCCCAATCTGTTCAGTTTCAGTTCCAATTCAACTTGAATCGATTTTAGCAAAAGTTAGTTCAAGTACATTCTCTGTATTCTCTTTTGACTTTTTATATTCAATTTAGATCAAATTGAATTTTCTCTTTGCTACGCTCCAAATCGAATTGAATTTTTGTATGGAACCTAATTGATTTATCTAAAATCTCAATTTGTTTCAGTTTGTTGGATGCATGTCATTCATTTGATCTTTATTCAACTTCTTTCTTTATTTTCTTGATTTTTTTTTTGTGCTCTGCATTTCCGATTCCTTTTCAGGAGTAACCAATGGAGAAGAATTTGAAGAAAAAAGGAAAACTTTTTTCTATTGCCAAAGATTGTGAAGTAGAAGTATCTCTTCAAGAAGATGGGTTCAAAGGTTCTTGGTTTAGAGCTATCCTCGAGCAAAATCCGATGAGAGTGAAAGGGAAAAAGCTTCGGGTTTGTTACAAAACTTTGTTCAACGAAGACGGTGTAAATCCTTGCAAGGAAACTATTGAACGATGTTTTATTCGGTCGGTCCCGCCAGAATGTCTGAATGAAGGTGTCGTATTCAAGGAAGGGTCGGTGGTGGATGCTTATTTTAATAATGGTTGGTGGACTGGTCTTATCATAGTTGAAAGGCCAGATGGTAGTTTTTTTATTTACTTTGATGATCCACCAGACATAATGAGATTCATCAGAAGTCAACTGAGACCTCCTGCTAATTGGATCGGCTCCGAATGGGTCAAAAGCAAAAACAAGGTATAGTTTTCTTTGTATGTTTTAAGTTCTAAAATTTTGAATTGTTGAGGGCTTTAGCTTATATATGATTGTTTTGGAATTGAAGGTATTGAGTCAACACATCTTTAGAACAGGAAAGTTGATCGAAATGACCCCTGAAATTAGTGAAAGTGAAAAAGAAAAAATTTGGGTCCGAGAATTAGTAATTACAGAGATTCAAGGGGGTTATAGAAGAAATTTTTTGATCAAAAGATGTACAATCTCACAAAATTTGAGTGATAAAGCGGAAGGAAAACATTCAATAGTTGATATTTGCAAAATCATGTCATCTCCTCCTTGAGATCTTTGTGCAGAGTACAGTCTGAACGACTTTGTTGAAGTGATTGTTACACATGGGTGGCGCAAAGGTCGAGTGACGGAAATTCTCCTTGAAAACAATTACAAAGTGTATTTCGCTGACACAAAAGAGGATGCGGTTTTTAATTATACTGAGATTAGGCTGTCAATGGAATGGCTAGAATGTTGAAGTGGTTGTTACACATGGATGGCGCAAAGGTCGAGTGATGGAAATTCTCCTTGAAAACAATTACAAAGTGTATTTCGCTGCCACAAAAGAGGATGCGATTTTTAATTATACTGAGATTAGGCTGTCAATGGAGTGGCTAGGTGGTGGTAGTTGGATTCGCGCACATGAGGTATTTTCTCACACATAAGTTGTAATCATTTTTGGTGTAATTTAAAATCTTCCTACACCTTTTTTTCAGAGAGAATTTGAAAATAATGCTGTCACACCAATAAGACCCGCTCAAGAGAGCCCTAGTAACACACTTGTTTTAGAATCCAATGAAGATGATACGGTGAATGATGATGCCACCGAAATCAAATCCTCTCGAGAGAGCCACAGTAACACTTCTTTTTTAGAAGCCACGGAGACTGAAACACAAAACCATGAACCCGTAGATGTAAGTTTTAAACTATCACCCCTTTGTGTGTTGTCCATAGGCATCTTTTTCTTATCGTTAAACTATATGTTTTTACTAATGAATGATGTGTAGGGAGTGGAGTTACCATTACCTCATGAATCAGATGATATGATGGATGATGTAGCCACTCCAATCATAGACCCTCAAGAGATACCACGAGGTAAAATGTAAATTAGGATTTATAAAAGCCTATAAATAATTTATAAAGACTTACAAATCGATATATTCTAATTTATAAAGTCCAATAAATAATTTATAAGAGCATATAAATAGTTTACAAAAGCTTCTAAATCTATATTAAAAATTTGACAATTATTTTATAATGATTTATGAACATTTATGAAATAAGTTATAAGGTAATTTATAAAGGCCTATAAATAATTTAAAAAGATTTATAAATGTGTATAAAATGATTTACAAATTTTTTCCAATAATTAATTTATAAAGACTTATGAATCTATATATAATAATTTATAAAGCCCAATAAATAATTTATAAGAGCATATAAATACTTTACAAGAGCTTGTAAATCTATAATAGTTTATAAAACTATAGTATTATTTTGTAAGCATTAAACCATATATATAACTGAGCCTTAAACATTGATAATCAAAATTGGGCTTTAAACATTGATAATCAACATTGGGCCTTAAAAATAAAACCGTCACAATTAAGGGTAAAAAGACGGGACCTTTCATCGTCTTCCTCCGTTCGCGTCTGTTCCGATACAAATC
>NC_027749.1:41276325-41277990 GCF_000695525.1 Brassica oleracea var. oleracea
ATCATATGCAAACACTTGTCAGGTTGATGTCAAATGTATCCTTGGAGATCCCGAATTGCATAGCGACTTGGTTGAAGATGTTGACAGTGAATTTGGAAGAGTTGTCGATCTTGTCAAAAGAGGATATCGTTTGAAGAGAGAAGATTGGCTTAATGGAAGTGTCGACATTGCCGTTGCTGAAGCTGAAGTGGACGAAAATAATTCTGCTCCTGGGATTGATGCAACTGATCAAGAAAAGATTAAATTCCTCACTAAGATGGTAGTGTCTCTTGAAGAAAAAGTGAAGTACCTTGAAGGTCTTTTGAACATTCGTGGAGAAACAGTGAAGGTAAACTATTTTCTATATTTGTTTCGTGTTGTAAATGAAAAGAAAGATTCACATGCTTCTAACTTGTAACAGGAAACTGAGAAGTCAAAAGAAACTGAAGCCGACACAAAAACCAAGGTTTGTTATCTATAACGTCTCCATATTCTTAATACAATGTGTGTGTGCTCACATATAATTTTGCAGGTATATGGACAGAATGCCGATTATAAATCTGATGAAACAGAATTGGTTTATAAAATATTCTTTCAAATTTTATAGACTACATTCAATTATCATTTCTGATTTATAAGGCTGTTATTGAATTCGAAATTGCTAATTTATTTTTTTTGTCTTGTAATATTAGGGAAAGAAGAATGGTGTAAGACCTCCACGTGAAGTAGACCATCAAGATGAAGATGATATAGAAGTCGAACACGGGGCTAAAGAAAGTGACACATCAAAAGTCAATGAAGTAAGCTTATTTATAACCCTTTATAAATTGAACAACCGTTTTAGAATTATAAATCATTACAAATATGCAATCTTTTTTTTTAAATATGAATAGCCGCAAGAAGAAAATAAACACCACGAAGAAGATGATACAGAAGTCGATGTGGACGACAGTGCTAAAGGGAATGAAAATTCAGAAACAAATAAAGTAAGCTGATTTATAAATCTTTATAAACTGATCAATCGTTTTAAATTTATAAATCATTATAAAAATGTAATCCTTTTATTGAAATAGGGACATACACAAGAGGAAGAGGAACAACAACAAGAAGATGACACAGAAGTCAATGCAGATGTGGACGTCGGTGCTAAAGAGAGTGAAAATTCAGAAACCAATGAAGTAAGCTGATTTATAAGTCTTTATAAACTAATTGACTTTTTAAATGTTTAATATACTCTATGTAAATTTTTTTATTGTGTCATCAAAATTGAAGGATGGAGAAGTAAATGAGGATGCATCTAAAAAGCCCGTGAAGGTTACAAAGAAATGTGGAAGAGGAAATAAGGTAAATATCTCCGTGTATAATGGTTTATAAAATGTTCTTTCCAATTTCATAGACTACATTCAATTATCATTTCTGATTTACAAAAGCTGTTATTAAATTCGAAATTGCTAAGTTAATTTTTTGTCTTGTAATATTAGGGAAAGAAGAAAAGTGTAAAACCTCCACGTGAAGTACAACAACAAGTAGAAGATGATGCAGAAATCGGTGCTAAAGAGAGTGAAAATCCAGAAACCAATGAAGTAAGCTGATTGATAAGTCTTTATAAACTAATTGACTTTTTAAATGTTTAATATACTCTATGTAAATTTTTTTATTGTGTCATCAAAATTGAAGGATGGAGAA
>NC_027749.1:41278049-41282818 GCF_000695525.1 Brassica oleracea var. oleracea
AACTAAGGTAAATATCTCTCTGTGTATAATGGTTTATAAAATGTTCTTTCTGATTATCATTTCTGATTTACAAAAGCTGTTATTAAATTCGAAATTGCTAAGTTAATTTTTTGTCTTGTAATATTAGGGAAAGAAGAAAAGTGTAAAACCTCCACGTGAAGTACAACAACAAGTAGAAGATGATGCAGAAATCGGTGCTAAAGAGAGTGAAAATCCAGAAACCAATGAAGTAAGCTGATTTATATGTCTTTATAAACTGATTGACTTTATAAACTGATTGACTCTATGTAACTTTTCTTATTGTGTCATCAAAATTGAAGGATGGAGAAATGAATGAGGATGCATCTAAAAAGCCCGTGAAGGTTACAAAGAAACGTGGAAGAGGAAATAAGGTAAATATCTCTCTGTGTGTAATGGTTTATAAAATGTTTTTTCTCATTATCATTTCTGATTTATAAAGGCTGTTATTAAATTTGAAATTGCTAAGTTATTTTTTTCTCTTGTAATATTAGGGAATGAAGAAAGGTGTAACACCCCCACGTGAAGTACAACAACAAGTAGAAGATGATGCAGATGTGGACGTCGGTGCATTTATAAGTATTTACAAACTGATTGAATTTTTAAATGTTTCATATACTCTATGTAACTTCACGTATTATCTCATTAAAATTGAAGGATAGAGAAGTGAATAAAGATGTATCTAAAAAGCACGTGAAGTTTACAAAGAAACGTGGAAGAGTAACTAAGGTAAATATCTCTCTGTGTATAATGGTTTATAAAATGTTCTTTCTGATTATCATTTCTGATTTACAAAGGTTGTTATTAAATTCGAAATTGCTAAGTTGTTTTTTTGTCTTGTAATATTAGGGAATGAAGAAAGGTGTAGCACCCATGTAACTTCACGTATTATCTCATTAAAATTGAAGGATAGAGAAGTGAATAAAGATGTATCTAAAAAGCACGTGAAGTTTACAAAGAAACGTGGAAGAGTAACTAAGGTAAATATCTCTCTGTGTATAATGGTTTATAAAATGTTATTTCTGATTTACAAAGGCTGTTATTAAATTTGAAATTGCTAAATTGTTTTTTTTTTTTGTCTTGTAATATTAGGAATGAAGAAATGTGTAACACCCCCACGTGAAGTACAACAACAAGTAGAAGATGATGCAGAAGTCGATGCTAAAGAAAGTGAAAATCCAAAAACCGATGAAGTAAGTTGATTTATAAGTCTTTATAAACTGATTGACTTTTTAAATGTTTAGTATACTCTATGTAACTTCACTTATTGTGTCATTAAAATTGAAGGATGGAGAAGTGAATGAGGATGCATCTAAAAAGCAAGTGAAGTTTACAAAGAAACGTGGAAGAGTAACTAAGGTAAATATCTCTCTGTGTATAATGGTTTATAAAATGTTCTTTCAAATTTCATTGACTACATCCAATTATCATTTCTGATTTTCTTAATTATTATGCTTATAAAGGAACCTAACGTTGACACCTCCAAATCAAAAAGACAAAAGAAACAAGAAGATTCAGCTGCTGATGCGATAGGACGTGTATTGGAAGATCTGAAAAAAAACCAATTAGAAGCATCGCGAATTTGAAGAAATGAAGCTCTTTCAGTTTTTTTAGTGCTTTTAACTAATATCAATGAAACTTTTTCAGTTTTAGTGTTATCTTTTATTGACGTCTTCAATGAGGAACATCTTTTGGCGTGTACCTTAATCCTCCATGATGAGAAAAATATCTTTTGGTTTGTACCTTAATCCTTTGATAAGGAAAGTATTTTATTTATGTTCATGCAGGTATGCTAAGATATCAAAAGAACATATAATTTCTGCAATTAATCTGAATCCTAATGTTTTATAAAGGGTGGTTAGTGTAACCACACATTTCGTATAATAAGTAACATAATTTTTATTAGACACCTGTAAACTTTATAAAGCATTATAAAATGATAAATGTAATAATAAAATGTTCCCCAAAAGCTATGCGATTCCAATTCTCTCTTATAACATCATATAAAAATAATCAATTCCACACAAGTTTTTATATTACTCTGTTATCAAATAGGCACTACACAACTACCTTTGTTGTGACCTTTCTGTCCACATCTGCTACATTTGTAAGACTTGTGTGATGTTTTGGATATGGGCCGATATTTTCCATACTCCCACGAACTTGGTATCCTCTTTTTTTTTCCTCATGCCACTAGGAAAACGTGTAGATGGAGGGCGACAGACAAACGAAGCTACATGGTGAGAAATATCCCAATATGCTTTATCGCCAACAGGATATATACTCTCTGAATATGCTAGTGTAAACCTAATAAGAAAATTAAGAGAATTAGGTAAAAGTAAAACCAAGAAAGAAAAATGAAAAAGAAGTGTTGTAAAACAATGTTTATAAAACCTTATAAATTCGATCAATTATATAAACATTTATAAACGTGGTAATGTATTACCACAATGACTGAGAGAACGCACCTTTCATTGGAGAAAAAATCATCGACATAATCATTTTCATGCTTGTTTCTAGCCTTTGCAGCGACAATTGCATGAGCACAAGGAAACTTCTCAACATCAAACACAAAGCATGAACAATGCCTTGTTTGAAAATTCACCACTTGATCTCTTGTATCTCCCTTAACCTCAAACTCTGAATCATTGATTTTGGAAACTTCGAGAAAGCGAGACGTAAAATCATATAGCTCCTTCATCTTGTTCCCCACATCGAACGTGACAGGGTGCATGTGACGAACTCCTTGCTCACGTCGTTCAGTGAACCACCTAGTCATTATCATCCTAATAGTGTCAAAAAGACAGACTATTAGATACTCACGACTCACTTTCAGCAAAGAATTTATAGATTCGACCAAGTTTGACGTCATGATGTTGAAGCGATTAGCAGGAGAATAAGCTTGGGACCACTTCCTGAAGTCTGCTTTACGAAGATAATCTGCTAATACAATGTCAGATGCCTCAATCTCATGAAAATAGCAATCAAAATCATCCTTGGTGTAGGCATAAGCAGCTTCAACAACCAAAGGGACAAGTGTTGAACTCTTGAAATTGTCCTGGACATTCTTTTCAAAGTGAAAGACGCATATTCCATGGTGAGCAAACGGATAATGTTGTAAAAGAGCGTTTTTAATAGAGGTTGCACGATCAGAGACAAAAACCAAATCCTCTTCATCAGGAATGATGGTTTTCAGACATTTCATAAACCAACTCCATGAGGCTTCATTCTTATAATCAACTATAGCAAAAGCTATAGGATACAAGTGAAAATTACCATCTTGTGCTGTGGCAGCAAGTAGAGTCCCTTTATACTTTGCTTTCAGATGGGCACCATCAACAGAAAGTACCTTCCTCATCAACTTAAACCCTCTAATAGATGGACCAAGCGACAAAAATAGGTATTTGAATTTCCCAACAGAATCAACTTCGATAAAAGTCACAAAACCTGGATTCTTTTCTTTTATCATGTGAAACTAGCTGGGCAAAGCTTCATAACTGTCATCAGGAGTACCCCTAGCTATATCTTGGCCGTGCTCTTGAGACCTCCAAGCCTTTGAATATGAAATCACAACACCATGATCTTTTCTAGCTTTTTCCATGATTTGTTTAGGTTTCAGCCCAATCTTTCCTCCTTTATAATGATTGCTGACCATAGTTCCCAACAGTTTCGCAGTAGCTTGCCGATGACTAACACTTCTCAGAGAAGTGTCACAAGTATGTTTAGATACATAATGGCGAACAAAAAAACTCTGAGATCCTTTAACTGATTTTGCACGAAAACTCCAACTGCATCTTTCATCCACGCAACTAAGAACATAACGTGTTTTGTCTGAATATTATGTGTGGAACTCAAAGCGTTTGCTAACTGCATGCAACCTCAACTTTCTGCTCATTTCCTTTTTGTCCTTGAAAAAATTCCCGCAGAACAAATCATCATCATCATCATCATCATCACATTGATTTGTTAAACAAATTGGAGACAATATATCATAATGGGAATGTGAATCTTCTCCCATGCTTTCTCTACCATGTCTACTAGAAAAAGATGTCTATTTTGACTTTCCAGACCCATATATAACAAGTCCAATCGGGTTCAATCCTCTCTAAGATAAAAACATGAAACATGTACATTAAAAATAGAATTTATAACCCATTATAATTAAACTCTTATATATATTTATATTTAACAAAGGAAAAAGTTATATGTACCTTATTGCTAACAAGACCACTTGAAGGAGAAATAAGACTGTCTCTAATACGAGTATGTTGTATACCAGAGACTTCGTCAACTCTCTGAATGCTGTTCCATTCAGTCTCCGGGTGTGGTTTTGTTCCTCTCTAGAAAATTAAACGTGTATATATTACCTTTATAAGACATTATAAAATAAAACCTTATTTACAAAGTTTTAATAAGTACGTCACAACCAATAATAGCTCAATAAGAGCCAATATTGCCAAAAGTAACGATATTATTGTAGAACTCCATATAGTTTAATTTCTAAAACAATTTATAGAACCTTATAATTATGAATGTTAAGGTAAGAGTTTTGAAAAGTACCTCAAATACATCACTACTTACAGCAATAAGCGAATCAATAGTACTGGAAATTTCATCTTGTGTCTCCATCATGTTTGACATAATCAATGGTGATTTTTGTGTTCCTCTCTGAAACATAAAAACATAAAGCTAGTAATGAATCTTGTATCTTGTCTTTTATAAGGTTCTTATAAACTTTAAAGGTGTCATAA
>NC_027749.1:41282966-41283324 GCF_000695525.1 Brassica oleracea var. oleracea
GTTTTTATAAGGCCTTATAAATATAAGAGTTGTAATAAATACCTCAAGCGGATTACTATTTTCAGCAATAGGCAAATCATGATTAATTAAAACTTCACCCCGTGACTGGATCATATTTGACACAATCATTGGTGATAATTGAGTTCTTCTCTGAAACGTTAAAAAAAAACATAAAAGCTAATAGTTAAAATATATGTTGTAATGATCCTCCAAAATGCACAATTATTAGTATAAGGTCTTATAAATGTAAAAGTTTTAATAGATACTGCTGTGGCATACTTCCTCAAGCAATGAGCAAATCATTAGTACTACATACTACCTTATAAAATAACTGAGAACTCTAATAAACAAACAAGTT
>NC_027749.1:41283457-41299271 GCF_000695525.1 Brassica oleracea var. oleracea
TCCTAATAAATGCTGGAGGAAGCTCTTTTGTACCAAAGTTTAATTTTAAAGGTGCCATCAATTCCAAAATCTTCTAAAACAACCACAATCAAATCATTGTAGCTGATATCTTCATGAATCGTACTAAGAGAGGATCCTCGTTGATCATCCACTATGAAATCCCAGTGAATTCCATTTATTAGTTTCCATTCACCACATATAGAACATACTACGTGTCTTACTGCACCTACGTGTCTTACTGCACCATGTGCAGTAAAAAAATTTAAAATATTTTTTAACAGATAAATATAAATTATATTTTAAAATAAAATTTTATTAATATTGTAAATTTTCTTTTTCGCATCAATATTTTAATATAAATTTGATTTAATTAAACATAAAATTTATCTTTAAGAATATGCATGTATATATTTAAAATTATAATTTTAGATAGATTTTTCTATCAATTTATTTTAATTAAATATAGTAAATAAATTTGTAAAAGTTGCATAATTACCAAAAATTAAAATTAAAAAATATTTATAAAATTTGTAAATATATAAGAAAATAAGGATTTTACGATTAAATTTTTGATAATTTTCTAAAAAAAAATGTATATATTTTGAAAATCCCTTAGACTATATTTGCGAAGTGATTTTGCCACATGTCCTCTCTACAATCAATTTCACAAAACAAATATAACATGACTATTGAAATTGATGACATGGCTTCTGGAAAGACATGAATAATTTCATTTAATGTTGCTTTATATTATGGCAAACTTATTTGAATATGGTAATAATTCATATACTACATTTAATATTGATATTTCTTTTTGGTAAACTTTTTTTAAATATGGTAATAGCTCATACATCATCTATAAAATAAATATATTCATATATAACATTTCAAATTTCGAAATATTATTATTATTGCATCATTATACAATTTGTATTACTAAAGTTTTCAAAAATTTCTACAATTTTTTAAAAATTTAAATATCTAATCGTAAGATCATCAGTTTTTTATATACCTATAAATTTTATAAATATTGTTTAGGCTAATTTTTTTATAATTATACAATTTTATATCATTTTTATTAGTTTTATACAAATTGATTTAATATATATCAAATCTGTATTAAATATTAGTAAGAAAATATTAAAATCTATAATATTTAATAAAATTTATTTTTAAATATAAGTTAGATTTAAAAAATTCCTTGTTGCACATGAAATCAACATGATATATAATTATATTTCAAAATTTGTATAATTTAAAAATATATAATTAAATTATATTTCGAAATTTATAATGCCATATTTGAATATATTTATTTTAATGATGATTTATGAGTTATTCCCATATTCTAAAAAAATTCCAAAAATATAAATTGACATTAAATGTAATATATGAGTTATTACAATATTTTAAAAAGTTTACCAAAAATATAAACTAACATTAAATGCAATTGTCCATGTCATATTAAGCTATAAGACATGTCATCAATTTCAGCAGTCATGTCATATTTGTTTTGTGAAATTGATTGTATAAAAGACATGTGGCAAAATCAATTCGCAAATATAGTCTAGGGGATTTCGATCTATCATAACCTGATTATAAGAACATGGGGATTAGAGAAAGAATGATAAACAAGATATATAAAAAGAAAAATACATAACACTATATTCCTCATAAATAAAAATTTATAAGGTTTTATAAATCTGAGATTTCAAAACTTCATGAGAAAAACTTCGTCTCCTTCCCAGAAACCGATCGATTTTGAGAAACCAAGCAAAAATTACATAAAAAGAAGAAAATCACTATCTATTATCTTCTGACCTTTGTTACGCGTTCGTGAAGAGAGATTGTTCTATTCGTTTAAGCTTGTAGTCTTCGCCAAATCTCGTCGGACGTCAACGTCGTCGGAATAATCAAATTTCGTCGGGAAAATCGCCGGAGTCGTCGAATCTCTCGCCGGAATCATCGAAGCCGGAATCGTCGAAGTCGGAATCGTCGAATCTCTCTCGATCGATTTGGAGAATTTGAAAATTCTTGTTGGAGAAGGCATAGGTTTATGTTTAATTAGATAAGGGTATAATGGTACATTACGTATTAAAATTTTAATGGTAAAATTGAAAAATGTAAAGTTGAAAAGTGGTATTAGTGGCAATTCCCCTAATTTGTATAAGAGACAGTTTTAGTGAATCTTTTTATGAAAATTTATATGTGGTTATCTTTTCTGCAACATAAGCCGTACGTATAAATAATATTTTTGAAATTTGGTTATAATTATTCTGTCTAAATAAACAAATTTTCTTCTCGAGAAAATATCAGCCAACACAAACAAAAAATGATTCGGAAGCTTGAAAAACTCTTGACCTGGCGCATAATAATTTGCCGAAATTGAACGTGGCTAGTATTTATTGGTGTATTGACTCTGATTTGTTTCGCGGCAAAGATCCAATTCAATGCGACTACCTCCTCCATGTTTCAAGAAGTTTCCGGAACTATACCCTTCCGCGTGTTTCATGCCCCCCGAAAAGGTAATTAACATGTAAGAAGCGAGGGCATTATCGTCAAACACTCTCCAATCTTAAATTCCTCCTATAAATACCGAAGGGGCTTCTTTTATTATCTCGTGAATTTTTCTCTCAAAGCAAAAGAAAACAAAAGGCATGGATTCATTCTCGTCCTTCTTCGATTCTCAACCTGGTAGCAGAAGCTGGAGCTATGATTCTCTCAAAAACCTCCGTCAGATTTCTCCCTCCGTCCAGAATCATCTCAAGAGGGTAACTTCCTTCTTCCTCGAACAAACCGCCGGTTCTTGATTAGAGACGCTAGTTATACGATTGACCGAGATTCATTCCGTTTTCACGGTGTTAATCGTTGTAGTAGACTCGATAGCATCTCAATTTTGTTTTGATCGTTGCGATTGTACTTCCTACGAGGTTCTAGGGTTTCTAATTTCGTCGTGTTGGTTTCTGTGGAGAAAGATTCGTGAGATTGAACTTGTTTGTCCGCTGATACTTGCTTTAATTCTATCATTACTGCTTCGCTTCGCTTGTAACGGTCAAGATCGTCTTAGTCATTTCTTGTGAAGCTTATTTTCTTTGTGATTATACTGATATGCGTTGAGGAGTGTTCTTACTGATTGGGGATGTTATGCTTCTTGTGGAATTTGTAGGTTTATCTCACTCTGTGTTGTGCTCTCGTTGCGTCTGCGTTTGGAGCTTACCTCCACGTGCTCTGGAACATAGGTGGTATTCTCACTACCATTGGATGCTTTGGAAGCATGATTTGGCTGCTCTCCTGTCCTCCTTATGAACAAGTATGTCAGCTTAAACTCACTTTCTTTCGTAAGGTTGCGTGCTTTCTTGTTGTATCCTTTTCCTGAGACATTGTTGTTCTTTTGGTGCAGCAAAAGAGGCTTTCCCTTCTGTTTCTGTCTGCTGTTCTCGAAGGTGCTTCAGTTGGTCCCTTGATCAAAGTGGCAGTTGATTTTGACCCAAGGTGATTTGCCGTTGTTATTTATCGTCTCTTCATGTTGGATTCTTTGTTAGACTTCTCTTAGAGCTGACAGTTATTATCGCATTCCAGCATCCTCATCACTGCGTTTGTCGGAACTGCGATAGCCTTTATCTGTTTCTCAGGGGCAGCGATGTTGGCAAGACGCAGAGAGTACCTCTACCTCGGAGGACTGCTTTCATCTGGCTTGTCCATGCTTATGTGGCTTCAGTTTGCCTCTTCCATCTTTGGTGGCTCTGCATCCATCTTTAAGTTTGAGGTACCATACCAATAAGCGTCTCCTTCTACTCTTGTTTGTAATTCTTTCTCTTTCAGATTCCTCATATTGATATGGATCTGGTGGTGCAGCTCTACTTTGTACTCTTGATCTTTGTGGGATACATGGTGGTGGACACTCAAGATATTATAGAGAAGGCCCACCTCGGTGACATGGATTACGTGAAACATTCGTTGACCCTTTTCACCGATTTTGTAGCTGTGTTTGTTCGTGTTCTCATCATTATGGTAAGTTTATTCCCTAGCTGATATTAAGTTACTGTGCTTTATCTGTTAAAAGATATCCATGTTGATGAGGCCTTCTGTTATACAGCTGAAGAACTCGGCAGATAAAGAAGATAAAAAGAAGAGGAGGAGGAACTGAGACTAAAAAGTGAGAAAGAAAGCTAAATAGAGTGGGTGTTATGTGTGTTTCAAAAAATAAAAAAGAGTGGGTGTTATAAGTACAGACATGATAGCGTTGGTGTTTTTTACTTGTTTGGAACAGTTTTGGTAACAACACACGTTACGTATTTGTGTATTCCTCTTAGTGACTCCAGATTGTGAATGGATCAGTATCTTGAAACTGTGTTGAAAATTATCAGTTGGGAGCTATGTTTTTGTTAGTTTAATAACGCTTCTGGTAGGCCAGAGAAAAGCAATTATTGGACCTCTTTATCTGTGTGCGAAATGCTCCGAAGTCTCCGCTATATTCATCCTTGCGGTTCCGCATGTGGCTCGACTCAAAGAATGTTGCTATGTAGGAACGTGTGGTCTCGAAAGGAAAGGGAAGCTATCGTTAGGCGGAAAATAACGTGTGTCGTCTTCGTTAGGGTCGTTCTTTCGGCTCAAGTATAATCCAAGATCAACCGAAATTGCAATTCAACCTAAAATAAAATAAGATCACATTTGTTATATTTTTGCTCTTTTTAAAAAATATTTCTAATTTAGACGTGACAATCATATTTAGAATTTTGAGGGGTTGATTGGAATGAGAGGTAAATATTGTAGATTTTCTCAATATATCTGTATAATTTTTTTATGTGGAATTTAGGTGTAGGTTTGTTGCTATTTAGTTGTTTGCTTAAAAACTTTCTAAAATTCAAAGTATAAGTGTTTTAGGTATTTTGCTTTTTAAAGTAAAAATGTAATTTTGAAGATCTTTTTAAAACATGATTGAAAGAGATTTGTGGTTTATATAAAATTTTGGCTGAGCACTTTCCAAGAGTTTGTTTTTGGATTCTTAATTTTATGTTTGATTATCAAATCACTATAATGAATTGTTAATATATAAAGACTATTCAACTAATTTGTTAATTTAGTCATAAATTATTTGATTTATGTTTGGAGACTCAGATTGGGCTTCATCTTGATCTGCTTTCTTGCATTGTTTCGTTGTATAGCAGTGTCACCTAGTTCCATCTCCTTGGCATAAGAATCGGAGGCGTTAGAGTTCGGATACTATGACCCCGCGATGGCAGAGGAACTAATCGAGGAAGCATTCAGTCCACGGGCTTCGTTCAGTCCACGGGCTTCGTTCAGATCATGTGTAGATCATTTTTATGGTTTAATTGATTATTTTAGTGATGTCTTATTTTACTACTGGTTTAGCCTAGTATTTTGTAACTATGTGGCCCAATTGCTGTGGTAAATAATATAACGATGTTTCAATCGGGTAGGGTAGGATCTATCCGATATATTCGTAGGTGATCCAGATCTCGTCATTTATATACATGGTTTAAATTTCTGTAAAATTAAAATGTTATATTTACATTTGGTTAATAAAAATTGTTGCTGAGCCAAAAATAAAAAGAAACGAGATAAGTCACAATAAGTGACAGTGATACCAAAAGCGCTCGTTGGAGAGTGAGAAGAAAGAGCATGATTACTAGAAGGTTCTTAGGGCGAGGTTCTTAGCGGAATATAAGAATCCGACTCTTAACTTTTAACTAAAAAAACTAAGAATCGGTTCTTAAATAAGAGTTTTAAGAAAAGATTCTTAACTTTTTTAGTTAAAAGTTAAGAGACGGATTCTTATATTTCGATAAGAACATCGCTCTAAAAACCTCCCAGTAATCATGTTATAAGTGAAATGCTAAAAAATATCTGTAATTTTTTTCATTCTTGGAAAACTTTCGTTTGAATAAAAAAGAACAAAAGAGATAGGACATATCATTCCAGTTAAAACTTTTGGTTTAATTGTTGTTATTTTGTGCTGCAGTGGTTGTGTTTTATTAGCATGGACTAGATTTTGATCCGCCTTTTAAGGGTAGATATATTTTTTGTTTTACATTTTTGTTGAAATTTAATTTTTATATTTTTGTTTTTAGTCATATATATATATATATATATTTTATAATATTTATCTTAAATGATTAATAAGAAGTTTTAATAATTGTATTATAAAAGTTGGATCACACTTATATTAACAGGTGATATTCATGTTTTAATAGTATTGATGGGAATTGTTAGCAGACCATCATTTGACATACTTTGTTTTTATTTAAGCACCACTCGTGCATAACCTTCGTGTATTTTAATTAACCTGATTTCATGCATTAGTTTCATCGCCTGATCTCCACCGTCCGACTGAATGATCATTATTACATTATTCCATCAGAATTTTCGTAAATTAATTAGGACGTAGTTTTTTTAAAAAAACTGGCCTATAATTAGGACGTAGTTGGTCACGATTTCTTTACCGTCTCGTTCCTTTTTACTCTATAACATCAATACGATTGACATTTTAAATATTGCCATTACAAAATTATTTGACGTTTTATACTTACAAAATAATTGTATTGTTTCATTATATTTATATCTCTCTTGGGAATATAAATACTATTATTTGATTGAGACTCAACATTATTTTTGGAGTTACGTAACAATAATCACTGTTTTCTACAATTTGCTTCTTCCTTGAGATGAAAAACCAAACTTTTGTTAGCCTAATATTTTTTTCTTTTGAGAAATTTGTGATGGCGCGTGAGAGCAACATTATCCGTTAAAAACTGTAAGGTTATCTCCAACAAGACACCAAGACACCAAAACACCTAATTTGGTATGATTTCATCTCCAACAAGACATCAAATTTTTCATCGCACCAAATCTTTAAATGTATATTTTATTATGTTTCATTTAATAACATAGTTCAATTATTATCAATTTTGTAGTTAAAAATTAATATATTGTATTATTTTTATTTTAAATTTATTTTTACATAATTAAAATACTAAATTTTTATTTTTATTCTTATTTTCAAAATAAATCACTAAATGACTATTATCATTCATCATTTACAAGTAAGAAAAAATAATAATAATATAAATGTGATAAAATAATTATTTATCAATTAAAAATAATATACAATAAAAAAAACTGAAAACATCAAATAATATACTCTCTCTGTTCCCGAAAAAAATATTTTCTTGAGTATTCACGCATATTAAGGAAACAGTTAATTTTTTACAACTGAATTTATTATTTATTTTACTATATATTTTCCAATAAATATCAATCAATAGTATTCAACCAATTCAAATATTTTCAATTAATGTTTCTTAAAACTATACAATTTTTCAACATTAACTACTAAACTAATTTAAAATTTTAGAAAATCTATTATTTTGGAACAAAAAATAAATCTAAAAAATCATACTTTGAAAAACAGAGAGAGTATAATATTACTTTTGGTGTAAAATTTGATGTCATTGTTAGAAATGACAAAAAATTTATAACACCAAAATACCAAATTTGGTGTAATTTTAGCACCAAATTTGGTTTGATCGTTGGAGATCGTCTAAGGGTTTTAAAAAAAACAAATTAATATTTTAGTTTTTCAAAACCTCTTGCAAGTTGTCATAGTGACAAGTGCAAAAGTTGATAAATAAAAAACTTTTGTGTTATTCTCTCACCTAATTTCTTTGCTTTCATTTATTTTAAATGTTTAGAACCCTTTAAAATCCTCCTGATGGAGGTGCACTGAAGGTGTCATCAATTAACCTAATATACTGATACTTCATACTCATACATCTCATCGTAACATGTTATAAGTTCACCAAACCTTAACATTATGTGGATCTCGATCATGGATGACTGCATGTTTAATTTTTAAGTTTATATGTATAGCTAACTTCGTGGGAATAGTATAACACGCGTAGACACGCAGTAATGTACCCAAATTAGTTCACTAATCACATTCACGGAACTAAAGAAGTGGGACCCATCACTTAAAAATACTTTAACCTAATCAAACGGTGCAGAAAAGAGCTGTGTCCATGATCGTCGTCCTCATTACGGCCGGTGACTCCAATAAACCATTTTTGTTTGATATTCAAAATCTATTAATAAAACTGTAGATATAATTCACCAAACGTCATGCCATCACATACGTTCAAATAAGTTAAAACCTAATCTTATAGCCAAGTCTTATCTTTATATTAAAAAGACAATTATTTACATCAATATCTACACTTTTATTTTTACAAAAAAAATATCTACCCTTTTTTATTTAAAAGTAAAAAGAACAAACCTTGTTGATTTCATCTTTCCTTTCCAACTCTTTCTTTATTGGTTTAACACTTGGAGATGACATTAATTTTATTAAGAAAAAGTTGATTTGTGACAAAACATCAACTAAAATATATTACATAATGTAAATCAGAGAAACGAGACTACGTTGTAGTTTAATTGACAATTTTCAGAATTATCTTTCAATATAATAATGTTGTAGACATTGTACTATAATTTCTTACATCAATTGTACTATAAACATTCATAGAATAGGGTATTTTAATAATAGGAAACTGTAATTTCAGTAATTGGTATTTTTATTCAGTGTAATATTATACGGTTCCATAATCTTATCAAAATTTTATTATATTTTTCTTATGACTAATATAACTGTCGTCATTAATAAATATTAATTATCTTCGTTGGAATCAAAGGAAAGAACAAATAAGAAGAAAAGTCTATAGTCAAAACAAGCAGGAACCATGAGGCACAACAAGCAATGGTATTCCTCCAGCCCCATTGTCACTTTCTTACCATTGGAGGTTTCTCTATGAATAATTGAGTTTAGATCAATTATTTTAATTTGTTTACAGAAGAAATGCCTCAATATATAATCCGTTCACTTTATCAGTTAAAATATTGTCTAGAAAGTATTCAGATGTGCTCACTTATTTTTAATTATTATAAAAAGTCACATGTAAATAGCCTTTGGTTAGTATTTACCACAACTACAAAATAGCTAAAAGTAGTTAATTGTATTTAAATTTAAAATGTAAACATGTATAGTATATTTGAACAAAATATTCCTACTTAACCATTTACACACTATTAATCAAATGGAAATGCCCTTTTGAATATTTTTAACAAAAAGAACTAATTAAGCAATTTAAAGAACTAGTTAAGTATGCTTACGGTTCTGGTGTTCATCGGAGGTCCCTGGTAGAAGCTCTGTCCACGGCGGAGCAGAAGCTAGACTAGCTGAAGATAGATCTGGAGCAGTGGCGAGCCGTGTGAAGAGAAGGCCACGAGAAGGTCGGTTTTTAGGGTTCAGTCGTCGATGCTCGGTGAACCGTGTTCCCCTTGGTTTCGTCGGCTCTCGGCTCTGAGGCTGTGTCTCTCAAGTTACAGATCTGGAAGCTGGTGTGGTTTTGGTGGCTTGTAACTCAGACCTGTAAGGAGAAGGGGCGTGTGGTGGTGCGTGAAGCAGACTCGGTGCGTGGGTGGCTCAACGCCCATTCTTGCCAGTGTGAACTTTGGAGACTTACCTCTGGAGGCGCACCAGAGCTAAGAAGGCGGATGTGTGTTCGTCGGATTGACTCTCGTGATGTGTGTGTTGTCTTTTCGGAAGACTGAAAGAAGCGTCTATGGTTCAGACAGAGGAGGGAAGGGCAGCACTGCACTCTGACCAAACGAAGCCTCGACGTCGACGTGAAGACACCCTGTAGAAGAAGCTGTTCCTACAGTTCTCGTAGGCAGAGGGTGGCGAGTCTTGGACTTTCCCGTGTGGTCTCAGGGAGAGTTTCAAAGGCTTGGTGGCAAATTCGCTTAGGAGTTTGGCATTCGCAGTACCGATCTATTGTAACATCTGGTAGCTTGGCTCCTTCTTCCATTTACATGTTCCCGACTGATGGTGGACGGTGTCACTGCCTCGACCCGACTTTTACAGGATTACAAAGCCTTAGTCTCTGGCCATTTAGAATCAACTGAGTGGAATTTGCACCAAAGGTGTTATCGCGGTTGGTCATGAACAACATTCTAATCTTAAGGCATCAACTGCTCCAAGCTTCAATTGAGTCTCACTCTAGTTTTTTTTTTCTTGGTGGTTTAGAGATAGTTTTGTAATCTTGTTTTTATAGTGGTAGAATTTAGGTGGTTCAAGAGACGATTTGCTCTGAGTCGTGGAGTAAATTTGTTCTCATTGTGGTTACAAGAGTACAATGGAGTTTGATTAGGTAGCGTAGGATCCATAGACGTGTTCTTAGGTGATACTAGATCGCCTCCATTGTCTTGCGGTTAAATCTCTTGAGGTCTAATTCGTTTGTAACAAACTTTGTGTTGGATAATGAAAATTGAAGTTGAACCAAAAAAAAAGAGTATACATTAAAGTTGGACAAAGATACTTGTTAAAAGTTCTCTCTCTTCTCTAAATTTTCTTCAAAAGCGATTTTCAGCATATCTAGATTTAGTTCTCGGACAGTTTCTGCTTCGTCATTTTGAAGATCCAAACTGATTTTTTCGGCGCTTGAGAGATAGAGACAAGCTATCCACTTTGTTTTCCACTGATTTAGTGAAGGTGTTATCTATTGAGTGGTGGAGCATCAAACCTCTTTGAACCGAGGTTAGGCGTGTTGACCCATTGTAAGGTTGTGTCTTTGCGTTCAATGGAGGCAACAAATTAGCTTTGTTGGTTCGTTACCATCTCGTCTGGTGGCTGTGTGTCTACGATTTGGTTGAATTTTTGCGTTTGCGGCTTGGAATGGCGGGTGTCTATGTCGTATCTGGCAGACAAATCCATCTTCTTGGCGGTTAATCTCCATTTGCATGTCTTCCTTTCGTTCTAGTTCTAGTTTTGTTTGTGCCATTCACGTTTGGCTTCTGAGTTGTGTCGATTCTTTTCATCTCTTAACTTTTGTTCCTCCAGCGATGTGTGATTGTGAGGCACTAAAAAGACCAGACATGGTTCTCCTGTTCCGGACTAGGGTGTCGCTTTGCAACCAGATCGAATATGTTCGACGAGGAGACATGGCTGTGAATTAGTCATCCTAGGGCCACGATGTCCGTTTGGATGTTTTGGCAGACTAATTTTATTCTTTTTTTTTTTTGCAAGATCTAATAAATTTGGATCTAGAGATTGTCGTCTTCGTAATTCGCCTTTGTTTTAGAGTGACAATCATCTTTGCTCTCGACGGATGGAGACGGTTGGCATTTTTTGCAGATCATTGTTCCATGCGTCGTGGACTCTCCTTCAGGTTTGTTTCACTCTCCATCCTTGACCTCTAATGCTTAAAGCGCTAATGTCAATTTTGGCTGTAACTTTGAAGAGATCTTTATGACCTAAGATATGCTGGTGATGTCATGTGAGTTACGGGTAATCGAGGTGAACACCACGTTTCAATGATTAACATCGACGGTAGAGAACGGAAAGTGATACTCTAAAAATTATGGAGCAGTTTAGGGGTTGAGTGAAACTAGATTGCAAAATTTGAATTAATTTTGTTTGTTCGATTTAAGTTTATGGTCAATATTTGAATTCCCGATCATATCGTAAATGTTAAAAAAGTATACATTAATTTTTTTTAATAGATATGAAAATGTAAGTAAATAGAAGGGGACGCTGAAACATTAACTTTCATTATACAAAAAAAAAAAGAGCCATAGCCTCACCACATTCTCTTTCTCTAGCCTCACCACTTTCTCTCTCTCTTTCCCATTTTCACAGCCATTTGTTAGATTCCTCTCTCTCTCTCTCTCTCTCTCTTTTCTTTTTCTATTGTGGTTGTTTATTAGAGACTGATTAGCTCAAAGGAACCCAAAAGAGAATTCTTCCCTTCTCTTCCATTTTTTCTAAATTTTCTGGGCTGTTATTGTTTTCCTCTCCAGCCAATTTTCTAAGAAGGAGACTTTTGAGTTTCTGGGTTTTTCCTTCGCAGTGAAGCTTCTCAATACCCATAGAACCTATACTGAAGCAAATTACGGATTAATAAGAATTTGTTCAGAGTCTCTAATACTTGGTGATATTATAAGCTATCTATCATCTCTATATTAATAACTTTTTGTAAAAAAAAAGATAAAAGAAGAGATGGGGAAGCAAGGGCCTTGCTATCACTGTGGAGTTACAAGTGAGTTCTTGTTGTTTCTCCAAATCAAGATTTGTTTTCTGTGAATTAAAAGTCCACAACTTGAGAGCTGTTTACAGATTGTTTCATAATAGGAAAGAAGAACTGCTTTCAATTTGATTATGTGTAACATTTGTTGTGAACAGGCACACCTCTATGGCGAAACGGGCCACCGGAGAAGCCGGTACTGTGCAATGCGTGTGGCTCCAGATGGAGAACGAAGGGATCACTAGTAAACTACACTCCCGTTCGTGCTCGTGCTGAAGGTGATGAGGTTGAGATTGACGATCGAAGAGGTGGTCAAAAGATGATGATGATTAATGGAATGTCTATGAACAAAAAGAGGAAACCATATCAAGAAAACTTCACAGTTAAGAGAACCAACTTGGAGTTCAGTAACGGTTTCAAGAAGAGGTCTTTAGAAGAAGAAGCTAGCAACAATAGGTCGAGTTCAGGGTCTGTTGTATCGAACTCAGAGAGCTGTGATCAGTCTAACGTGTGGGAAACGAGTTTTGCTGCTTGTAAGAAGAGGACGTGTGTGGGGCGTCCGAAGGCTGCTTCTTCTTCTGTTGAGAAGCTCACAAAGGATCTCTTTAGTATTCTACAGGAACAGCAGTTTTCTTGTTGTGTCTCTGGTATTTCAGAGGAAGAGTTGCTGTTTGAGAACGAGTCACCGATGGTGATAGGACATGGGAGTGTTCTTTTGAGAGATCCTCATGAGGACTCTGAAGCTAGCTCGCTCTTGGTTGAGAACAGCAAGTCCTCATCAATACATTCTCAAAACTCTGGTGGAAAAGCTATAAAGCAGGAGCAACTCAAGAGGTAAATAACCTGGAATAAATGTGATTTAAGCAAGTTGTAAATGATGTTTTTGGTTGCAGGACCAAATCTCAAGTCTTGGGAAGACATAGTTTACCACTCTGTAACATAGATTTGAAGGTAAAATTCATTTGCAGTTCCCTACAATTTTTGTTTTCTTCAAATATTGATTTGAATGTTTTTCTGCAGGATGTTATTAACTTTGATGAGTTCATAGAAAAATTCACAAAGGGAGAGCAGCAAAAACTGATGAAATTACTTCCTGAAGTTGACTCTGTTGATCCTCCTCATAGGTTAATGCAACTTCAGTGTTCACAGATTTGTTTCACTGGCTACTTCTGAGTTCTTAACTTTTGTTTATGTTTTCTCTTTTGCTAGCCTCATGAGCATGTTTGAGAGTTCTCAGTTCAAAGAAAACTTCTCCTTGTTTCAGCAACTAGTCGCAGATGGTGTCTTTGGAACATCAACTTCTTCCTCTGGATCAAAACTTGAAGAGTTTAAGACACTTGCAAAGCTTGCTTTATCCGATCCTGACAAATCCCATATGCTGGAAAGCTATCAGATGCTCAAGGTTTAACGTCATATACTCTTCTTGAAACAAAATAGTTTCTTGTCTTGCAGCTTCTTATCGTAGACCTTCGCCTCAGGGACAGAGAAAAGGGATTGAAGACTCATCAAGGGTCTCAAACCAGACTCCATCAGATAATAATAGGCTAGTAACCATTGAAAGACCTTGTGAAAGCTTAAACCAAAACTTCTCAGGTCAATTCAAAGATTCTTCAATTATGGCAATCCACAACTTTCTGCGATAAAAATCTGTTTGTTTCTGATTACTTTGAGTTTTGCATTCTCCAGAGACAAGGGTTGTGACGAAGAGCCCCAAAGAAGTAATGAAGATTAGATCAAAACACATTGAAACCAAAGAGATTATAGAGAACAGTGTCTCTTCCTTAAACCATATGAGCTACGGTGGATCTATGGTGTGTGGTGGCTATGAAGATAATGATAACTCTGATCAGGATCTTCTTCTTGATGTGCCGTCAAATGGATCATTCCCTCAGGCAGAGCTTCTTCACATGATATGATATGAAAGATGAAAGTTTCTCAAACTCAGTTGTTGGTATTTCTCAGAACAAAGACTTAAAAGACTCTTTAAAGATCTCTCTCTGATCCGAGGAGAAAACTCTTTCACCCTTTTTGACTTTTTCTGAGAAAAAATGTGGCTAAATGAGTTTTTCTGAAATAGAAATTGAGAAAAAGACAAAAATAGCACTAAATCAAGTTTATGTTCCCAAACTAGCATTCAAGGTCAAAAGTCACAAAAATAGCACTTAATGTTTTATCAAAACTCATAAACTTAGGGTTTAGAGTTTAAGGGTGGGGTTTAGGATTTAGGGTTTAGGGTTTAGGGTCTAGAGTTTAGAGTTTAGGGTTTAGAGTTTAGATTTTAGGGTTTAGGGTTTAGATTTTAGGGTTTAGGGTTTAGAGTTTAGGGTTTAGGGTTTAGAGTTTAGAGTTGAGAAATGAGGTTTTGGGGATAAGATTTCAAATTTTGAAAAATAGAAAAAATTAAAATTTTCAAAGGATAAACTTAGAAAAGTGCTATTTTGGTCATTTTAGTTTTTAAGTGCTATTTTTGTGATATAAACTTAGAAAGGTGCTATTTTGAAAATTTGCACTTAGAAATTGCTATCATCTGCAGATACATAATATAAAAAAAAGGAAGGATTTTTTTATGTAAGGGTACTTTTTGGCGGTCATATACTGTCTTCTCCTTCTTACTACTAAACTTGGAGAACAAGGAAGTTCGTTTCCTTATTGAAACTTTTTCTTGTGCTCAAAAGATGAGATCGAGGGTCTGATTGGTAATAGCCGTAGTTTTAAAATTTTTGCTGTAGAAAATTTTACTATGGCTTTACATTTTATTGATGTAGAATTTTATGGAAAGCACTAAACAATTACTTTGGATTTTTGATTCTGTAGAGCACTTGTATCTGTAGGTTATTTCAAGAGCCGTGATTTAAAAAAAAAAAATGTAAAGCTTGATTGCTCTGAATTTGATGCTGTAGAAATAAATAGGGCTGTAGACATCACCTACAACAACTACCATTCACCTCCTCGTAAGAACAATAGTATTAAGATACCATATGCATAAATATTTTAGTAAGTAATTATTTTAATTATAAAACAATATTAATAGATATTTATTATTTTATTACAAATTATTAAAATCGTAACATATACTGTTTTACAATTGACAATTTTGCTATATTCGATACCACATTGAACTTTATATTCTATTTACATACCAGAGATCTTTGGTAAGTTATTTTTATCAATCTTTATAACTGTTAACTAGACTCTGAGCGCGGATATGAATTTTCGGTTTTTGGTTATTTAATTAACTAAATGATGTATTTATAATATTTGATGTATTATATTCACCAAGTAAATAATTTTTTTGGCGTCTTAAACCATCTATTTACGACAAATATTCGATATCTTATAAAAAATTGAACAAATGCATGTAATTAGAGAATTGTAGTAGATATATATATAAATAGTGGTTATTAATGTAAAATATGAAGAAATATTATATTATGATTTAGTATAGCATAAAAGATTATAAATTAGTTATACATGTTAAAAAAAAAATACAATGATTTTTAAACTTCTATGAAAAATTTAACATATAAAAAAGGGCGATGAATTGGTTATCAAATTGTAAATAATTTCATAATTTTATTAGTAATAAATTATTTCTAGTCTTTATTTTGCGTCAATATAATTATTAAATGTCCATAACATTAATATATTAAAAGGTCATATTATGAAAGACCATGTTATAACCGTTTTTTTCCGGGAAGTGTAACAAAAAAAAATTG
>NC_027749.1:41299772-41316962 GCF_000695525.1 Brassica oleracea var. oleracea
AGGTTCATTTAATGACATTAAGTTTAAATTTGATTAAGAAAAATTCATTAATTTAACTGAAAAATACAAGCATTAAAATATACAGGTTCATTTAATGACATTAAGTTTAAATTTGATTAAGAAAAATTCATTAATTTAACTGAAAAATACAAGCATTAAAATATACAGGTTCATTTAATGACATTAAGTTTAAATTTGATTAAGAAAAATTCATTAATTTAACTGAAAAATACAAGCATTAAAATATACAGGTTCATTTAATGACATTAAGTTTAAATTTGATTAAGGAAAACTCATTAATTTAACTGGAAAAGATAAACATTAAAATATGTAGTTTAATTTAATTCTCGGTAGCATAGAAGTGTAAATAAGTTAGAAAACTTAGAGGTATATTTTAATGGGTACTTCTCTTTTAATAATATAGATGAATTAGTTTCCTTGAAATTTAATTTTTTTTTCTTTTTGGTGTAAACGTATCAATAAACCTTGGTAAAATCACTAAATTAATAGAACTTCCACATGTAATCTACATTTTTACAAACTGGAAGAATACGTTTATTGATTTAACTGCAGTTACTTTTTACGCAAAAGCAATCATACGAACCTTATGGTTAGAATTGTGGGATCCACAAAAACTAACGGTGTTAAAAGTATATTTTGAGAAATAAAAAGATAAAAGAGTCAAAGTCTCTCTCCACTAATTCTCTTCAACACTCTCTCTACCAGAAATTTTGTTTCTTTCCCGGCGACGATTAGTTTCGCCGGAGCCGGAGAGAAAACGCAGACGAGCTCGAAGAAGAAGAAGATCGATCAGTCGTTTACTGTTCTTGATCCTCGGGTAATGCATTTCATCTTACCTCTGGGCTCGGCTCGGCTCATCCTTGTGAAGTTTTGATAGAGAAAGAATTAGATCGATTACACACTCTCTCTCTCTGTGATCTCACACGCTGCTTCGGAGTAAATCCTCAAAAAGTAGATATCTGTGGTTGATTTGTGTTAGACTTTGTAACTGATTGTTGAATCTATATAATATTAGTAAAGGAATAGACTTTGTAATGTTTTTGACAGGAAGGATGAATGGTTCACGTAAGCGATCAATCGTCTACGCCATTCGAGATTACCCACTTGGCTGTGGAACTCACCCTCAGAGATCCATCAAGATTTCAAGAACTAGTGATGTCAAGCAAGAAGACCCTGCAGGGTTTAAAATCTCTGTTCGTGATTGCGATGTTGCAGCTCCCACACGTGAGAGAATCGGTCTCAAACAAGAACCAGCGTTTAGAAACTCTCTCCCTAATCGTGTTCTTGCGGCTCCAAGGTTTAAAGGAGCTTGCTCCAAACAAGAAGCAGCTTTTAGAAGCTCTGATCAACATGTTCTTGCTGCAGCTCCAAAACCGCAAGGAGCTTGTCTCAAACAAGAAGACCCAGAGCTTAAAAACTCTGTTCGTGATTACACTGTTGCAGCTCCTTCGCCTAAGGAAACCTGTCTCAAACAAGAGCCAGCCTTTAGAAACTCTCACCATGCTCCTGTTGCTGCAGCTCCAAGGTTTAAAGGAGCTTCTTCTAAACAAGAAGCAGCGATTACAAGCTCTGATCAACACGATCTCACTCCTCGTGAGCAAGTGCTTGAGGTCCTGCGTCTTTTCAAAGATGTGTTCCGACAGTTGGACCGAGATAAACAAGCGAGGCTCCTCGGCGGAGACGTATTCGATGCTACAGCTAGAATAGACATCAGAACGCTAGATGTGTTAGAGAAGATGGGGAAACAAGTCAACACAGAGAAGAGAATCGGAGTGGTTCCAGGAGTCAACGTTGGAGACGAGTTCCAGTACAAAACCGAACTCCGTCTTGTCGGCCTTCATTTCAAGACAATGTGCGGGATCGATTACATGGACATCGGAGATGTTAAGCTTGCAACAAGCATCGTTTCCTCGGAAGGGTATGGTTACAGCGATAAGTTTGGTGCAGGTGTTGTGGTTTATACAGGTGAAGGAGGTAACGTGGTGACCAAGGAAAAGAAAACTGAAGATCAGAGATTGGTTAAAGGGAACTTGGCTTTGGCTAATAGTATGAGGAAGAGGAGTTTAGTGAGAGTGATACGTGGTGAAGAGAGGCTGGATAAGAAAGGGAAACGGTATGTGTATGATGGATTGTATTTGGTTGATAAGTACTGGTTAGAGAAGGAGGTTAGAGGTACTACTGTTTACAAGTTTAAGCTTTGTAAAGTCCCTGGTCAACCTCCTCTCTGTTGACTTGAGCAGAATTATTATCAGATGTATGAAATAAATTTGATATTGTGCAATAAGATTTTGAGGGGACAAGGTCGATTTTACTGAGTTAAAATGGAGTAAGATTTTATAAATAAATCAATGAATTGACTATAAGACAGAAAATAAAGACTTACGCAAATGACAAAAGCTAAATTGCTATTAGAAAATAATAAAAGCTACAAATAAAAGATTGGATGAAAATTTAAACCATTATTTATATCAAAGGCTTTTGAATTATATATACTTATATTCAGTTTATATGAATATTATGCAGGGCAATCCTATAAAATAGCACCCCACCCTAAATTAATGGATCAACAAAAATTTAGTATATATTATAAGAAAACCAGAAACACAAGTTCTTAGGAGACTTATTGAATCAACGATTTGAGAGAGCTCAAGATTCGAGTAAATCCAAAAAAAAAAAGAGATTTGAGTAAATCTTAAAAAGATTTGAATAAAGTTTCATGGGTTTTTGAAGAAATTTTGAGAGTTTTTGAAGATTTTTTAAAAAATTTAAAATTTTATCTAAAATTATATTTTTATTTTTTAAAATTATATAATTTGATATTTTTATCTTTTTATGAAATATGTAAATATTTTTTTTTAAATCAATTTTCAAACAAGTTTTTGTTTTCTCTATTTCAAATAGTTAGTTTTTCTTTCTAAAAATGTGAAGTAAGTTTTTTTTTTAAGCTTCAAATACCATCATAGGAGGTGGTATTTCGATCATTTTTCACTATAAATTATCATCCAAACTCCAAGAAATCCCATTTGATAGATTTTATTGCAAAATCCATATTTTCCAATAAATTGGAATTTGAGAAAATTATACAATGACTAATCCAACAAGCTTAGATTTCATATAGAATTTGTAAATGATAAATAAAATAAGAGAGATTTGAAAGAAAAAAGATGAAATCCTCACAAATCATTGATCCAATAAGACCCCTTAGTGTATGTTTATTTTGAACACTTTTACTCCATTGTATGTGCTTAGATATCTTTATATCACAATAAACACATATTCATTTTTTCCTTTTTACTATATGATTATAATTTTTATAAAGTTAATTGCATATTATTATATCTTAAAATTGTTTTTTTTTTGAAAATCCACCACTGAATACATTAATATTTATTACATTAAATGATGATATTGAACTTGAGAATAATAGATGATGCATTTATACGACATAAATATAATTAAATACTTAACTAAAATAGTATGATAGAGAGGCTGATTGGTGACATGCGTAGGAGCTATGCATAGCAGTATTTACGTCTACAGCAGTGAACCTAAAGCAATCAAGCTTTATTTTGTTTTTTATCTTCACAGCAATTTTGTAACTAACGTGTGTGAGTGCTTTAGAAAGTTAAATTTCTACCGCTCAATTTTGTGGGTTTTCCAAAAGAAAAAAATAATATTTTATTTAACTTTTAATAAAAGAATAAGATAAAAGAAGCAACATCAATTTCAGTTTTGTGTGAAATTGATGCATTTGCCAAAAATCAAACTTACGACTTGGTTCTTCGGCCGAAGAATGTCAACATCGCCGGTTGCACGTGGGTTTATAAGAACAAATTTAAACCTAATGCTATTCAAGACCGGTATAAGTCTCGTCTAGTTGCGAAAGGGAACACTCAGCAGCCTGGCAGTGATTACAACGATACTTACAGCCCCATAATAAAGTCCACAACCTTGCGCCTTGTACTTGATGTTGCTGTCACTCGTCAATTCGACAATCAGATGTGAACAATGACTTTCTCCAAAGAACACTCACATACGAAGTCAACATGGACCAACCGCCTGGATTTGTCGATCAGGATAATCCTTCCTTTGTTTGTCGTCTCAAAAAGGCTATATATGGGTTGAAACAAACTCCTCGAGCTTGGTATACTGAGTTCAAGAATTATCTTCTCACGGTTGGTTTCTGTAACTTTCTAGAAGACACATCTCTCTTCATTCTTCGGCCTGGCTTGGTCTCTGTTTATCTTCTCGTTTATGTAGACGATATTCTAATCACTGGAAACGATGAGCCAACGATTCAGCGAATTCTTCATCAACTAGCAAATCATTTTTCCATTAAAGGCCCGGAGGAGTTGAATTATTTTTTCGGCATTAAAGATGTGCGTACCTCTGCTGGACTTCACTTGTCTCAAAGGAAATATATCATGGACCTGCTTCATAGACATGGCATGACTGATGCAAAACCCGTGGGAAAACCAATGGCATCCTCGCCTAAGCTCACTCTCTGCTCAGGCACGTCACTCTCGGACCCAACGACGTATCGTTGGGAAGTCTACAATACCTTTCCTTAACCAAATTAGACGTTTCATGCAAAGTGAATCACCTCTCTCAGTTTATGCATCGTCCCACATGCCTTCATCTTTAAGCTGCTAAAAAGAGTTCTTCGCTATCTCGCAGGCACTGTTACGCATGGGATTTTCTTCTCTGGAACAAACTCACTATCATTACATGGCTTCTCAGATGCAGACTGGGCCGGTGATTCGGATGATTACATGTGGACGAATTCCTTCATCATCTATCTCGGCAGTCATCCTATATCCTGGTTAGCCAAGAAGCAGAAGAGTGTTGCCAAGTCTTCAACTGAAGCTGAATACAGGTCTGCTGCAAGCATAGCTTCGGAGTTACGTTGGATATTCAATCTCTCGAACGAGTTGGGCATCACTCTTCATGCGATTCATGTTATCTACCGCGATAATGTTGGCACCACCTTTTGTTGTGTCAATCTTGTGTTCCATTCAAGAATGAAGCATGTCGCATTAGATTACCACTTCATACGAGGACATATTCAAAATGGTTTGCTCAGAGTCGCACATGTGAACACACGAGACCAGCTTGCAGATGCTTTGACAAAACCATTACCACGCACCAAGTTCATCGAGCTCAGAGACATGATCCAAGTATCCACTGCCCCTCCGTCTGGCGGGGGAGTGTAAAGGATACATTAGTATCCCGAAGATATCTTTCTAATATCTTCTGTATTATACATTTATAGAATGTACTCTTAATGCCTAGACGTAGATCTCTCAGCGCACTCTGTATATATATACTTGTACATTCTTACTATATATGAATAAGAAACCACTTCTACACACGCCCCCTAACCAGTCTTGTTGGGAAGACTTTCGATACAATTTTCTATTCAGACCAACTGACCCAACGATGTTCTTGAGACTGCACAGCTCTCCTTGATATCACTACGTCATAATATCACTCCCAGCTTAAACTTCTTCCTCTATTTACTTGCATGAGGAATACACCAACACGTTGGTTTCTTGTGCACTGATGTTCTTCTTCATGTTCTCACTTTATTTCTTCTCCTCCAGAAAACATAACATGTGCCCATCTTGCACCGCTATTTAAAATCAAATAGGACACGCCGTCTAACTTCCGTGTTAGAAAGACTATCGACACAAGACCAATATCATATATTTGCGAGTTAACTTTGAGAACCAATGCACTGTCCTACGCCTGAACTTCCTTAAGCCCATCATTACAGCGTCTTCCGACGTTCACGAACGATCACGAAACGCCATCATCTTTCTTCAAAGCATAACCTGAAGCTCTAACATCATCTCCACCTTGATCTTGACTCCTTCCTATTTAGAGAGATCAGTCTTGAACACACTTTGTACCGCCATGAGTAATGGAACCCGCTACTTAACTTCAACCTTGTTAGGAAGACTTTAGATTCCGACCTTGCTCAACTCCCTTGAGATGAGTGTTATTGCTTTGACACCTTGTACTTCCCTAAGCCAAAGACACGTTACCTTTTTATATGCGATTCCGTTGAGATTCTGTGATCTTTTCTACACCCGCAATCAAAACCTGGATTGCTTTGATACCACTTCTTAGGAATTATTTATCGTTAAGTTGCTTAATTCTTTAACACAAATAATTTGATCACCGTGGTCGGATGGGAACCGTATCCCACAATTTCTACTATCAATCAAAGAGTTTAAACAAACGCTCTAAGCGCTTAATAGGAAGACACAACAAAGAATAAGAAAGATCAAAGAAACTCTCTCTCTCTTTTTCTTCGCATGCCTCACTATATATAGCTCGAGAAATTAATGTATCCTAATAGGATTATGACATAATTTCCTTATCCAAATTTTCTTTAATGCTTTAGTTTCCTTTATACATTTGTTAATAAATAAACTAGCTGACGTTGCTTCTTGTGCAGTCTAAAACAAGGATGGGCCATGTGCACGGAATTGGAATAAGAATCTGGGCCTAATACCCACAAAAAAACTCTAAAATAAAATTTTGGTTTTGATTTATAAACTTAAATCAATAATATAAATATGATTTTTCATAAATGAACAAAAATCTGCGCAATCGCGCGAATCTATATCTAGTAATAACTTAATACTATATCTTTAAAGTTACAACATAAAATATATTAGATTTAGAAATCAATATTTTAAAGCTTTATATTTAGTGTTTCAAAATTTATTGATATAAATCTACAACAATAAAATCTACCGCTACAACATAAAAACTTACATCCTATATTTAAATTAAAGTGACAGCCTCTACCAATCAATCCTTTTATCTTCCTAAATGATGCAGTGTGAACACCAATTTATTAATGCATATCTTTTAAAAAAAATCATATTTTGTAATATTCTTGAACTTTTAATAGCAAAACATTCTTTTATAGACTGAAAGTTTATATACCTAATTATGATTATTTGATTCCACACAATACTTTTTCATTTCTTGTGAACAACAAGGCAGCATTGCATGATTGATTTACTAATCTAAGAGTCATAACTACTTTTTAATTTCATTTACCAAATGGTGAACACAATTACATAAAATATCTTATTAACATTAATATCCGAATCCATGCCTATCAAAAAGAGAGACCTTTAAGTAATGTACATAGATTACATTTTTATTATAAATAGATACAATTAACTACTCAAACTCTTCACTAATTCTCAAAAGAAATATGAATCCTTCTCAGAAGCGACCAGTTGTCAATGCATCTAGAGATTTTCCACCTGGTCGTGGAACTTCCACTAATGTTCCTGACAAGGCTTTCAAGAAATCAAGAGCAGTTGATGTTGTTGTTCATCATGCTGTTGCAAATTCAGAACCCGTTAAAGTTTCTCCCGGAGAAGAACAAGAGTTTAGAAACTCTCATCAAGAACATGTTCCTACACCTCGTGAGAAAGTGCATGAGGTCTTGCGTGTTTTCAAAGAAGTGTTCACACAGTTGGATCGAGAGAAACAAGCTAGGCGCGGTGGAGATTTATACGAGGCGACAGCTCGAATAGACCTCAAAACACAAGTTTTCTTAGAGAAAGAAGGCAAACATGTGAACACGCCGAACAGAATTGGACAAGTTCCTGGAATCGAAGTTGGAGATGAGTTCCAGTACAAAGCTGAACTTCGTGTCGTCGGGCTTCATTTCAGGACCATGTCCGGGATCGACTATGTGGAAGTTGAAGGTGTGAAGTTGGCGACAAGCATCGTTTCGTCGGAAAGATATGATTTTGATGATAAGTTTGATGCTGATGTTGTGATATATACTGGGGAAGGAGGAAACGTGATTAACAAGGAAAAGAAAGCTGAAGATCAGAAGATGATAAAGGGCAATTTAGCATTAGCTAACAGCATGAGGCATAAGAGGGAAGTGAGAGTGATACGTGGAGACGAGAGATGGGATGGTAAAGGGAAGCATTATGTGTATGCTGGATTGTACTTAGTTGATAAGTACTGGTTAGAGAAAGGAGTTAGTGGTAAGAGTGTGTACAAGTTTAAGCTTTGTAGAATTCCTGGTCAACCTCCGCTAACTTGATAACCATATTTGAAGGAACTATCAAATAAATGAAAAACTATAATTGTATAACTAATAAATATTATTTAATAAAGGGTTGATAGTGAAGTATGTTCTTTTTTTTTTTTTCAAATAGAGAGGAAAGCTGTATGTGCATCAGTATGATGAGTTGGATTCGGTTCATTGGCAAGAGAGGTCATGGAGGTAAAATTATAATTAAGAATAAGCATTCTAGGGTTCCTGGCCAGCCTTCCACTAACCCGAGACACTATTGTGAGATGAAATTTTACATACATAAATAGTGGACCATACTTTAAAAATATCAATAAAACTGGTTGGACGCCGTGTTATTATTGTTACATATGTTGCAAAATCGAGTAGTTTATAACTAATAACATATATTTTCTTATAAAAAATTATTGGTAAATATAATAAAAATACGACGTGACAACAATCATTTAAAAATTGATGGGTTCACATACTAATTTTCTTAACTTTAACGCAATCAATTTAATGAGTTTACACACTAATTTTTTTAATCTACTCGGGTTTAGTTCTTGCATTTCTCCGTGCACCTACTGAATAATACAATCGAGTGAAAGGGGTTAAGGCTGCGTCAAAAATAATGTGATCTCTTCACTGGGCACCTAAATTTTATTTTTCAATCAATCAAATTTTCTTTTCTTTTAAAGATTTTCTGATTTATCTTTTTTGATTTCCGAGTTTTTTTTTACCATTTTGATTATGTTTCTAATAATTGGTCTGATATGAAAACTCTGTAAAGAAAAACAATATTTGGCTAAACTAAAGATCTAACTTTGTGTGTGGTGGTTTTCACCTTAGTTTCTTTAATTCATAACCAATCACAATTATTTGTTATCTCTGTATACAGAAGCCTCAACCATGACCAAGTTCGGCAATGTACAAAACTATCAATTTTTAAAACACTTTCATTCCAGCATTTTAGTTGATGCAAATCTTAATGATTTTATAATTTTTTTCTTTCAACAATGAAATTATTCAGTAGTTGCACGAAGAGAACTTCAACTCACTAATACAAATGTTAAAATGCAGGAACTAACAATAAACTGATTAAAAATTAGTGTGTGAACACATTAAATTGTTTACATTAGAGTAATTGATTATGAGGCTGTCCTGTCGGCATTTTAATTTTTAAATGATTATGAGATTGTCACGTGTCAATGTGTGATTACATTTATTAAAAATATTTCTCTTTTAATATATAAGACAAGATATATTTACATTTCATCAAACCCCACAAAATTCATTGCATTAGTATAAAGATAAGAGTATATATGGGTTGGAAATAGCTAAAAGCAACTTTGGATATAATTCAAGTCTTTACAATCTACTTAGAAAAATAGCTCATGGTGAACCACTCTCATTTAATACCTCCAACTACCATAGAGAAAGTAGAAGAAATAGCTTACGTCAAATATATTTGGCAGTGTCTTTTTTTAGGCAGTGTCTTAAAACAGAATAAAGAAAGGAAAACCAACATCCATTCTACACAAAGACAAAACTGAAGTCGCTATGTTTTCAAACTAATTGTGGTTAAATCCAGCTGTTACAAATGTGAAATGTGGAACACATTATGATTGATTCCGAACTGGTAAAGGATACAACTAATTTCGGTGAATGACATACATAACAAGTTATACTACATATCAGTGTTGTTTTATTAAATCCACAACGTTTAAGAATAACTCGAGTTTATCAGCAGCTTCAGAAACACTTCAGGAGAAGTCACCAATTCAGATTTAAGATACATTTTTTGGGCCTAAAAGTTAAGTTGAAATTTGGATATTCAACTAATTCAAAGAAGGATTATATTAAGGCTAAGAAGTGACTTAAAAGTCTTTTCAGAAACAGATTTCCTTCACAATGCGTACAAAGGATTAGGCATGACCACTAAATGGAGTAGTAGAGAAGTAAATTCGTATAAGGAAGGGTCTGTTGAGTCAAAAATGTACATCCAATATAACTGACAAAGAAGCAAATTTGATGGACAAAACAAAGAAGAGAAGATCATAGAGAAAGATATAGAGAGTTAACAGAGTAGAATACCCACAAAATGTGAAGCGCCGTTTTGATTCCTGCGGTTACATATGTTGAGAAGCTGCTGATAGTGGTTATGTGGGAGAAGCTAAGGTGAGTTTTAGGATGAAACCGATGATGAGTCCAATGAGTCCAACCAAAGCTGCCAACTTCAAGGATAACCCGCTGTTACTCTGGTTTCTTCGTCTCTTCACCATCTCCTGCAATGTCAATTTAAGAACGTGATTGGAGACTGTTAACGAAAACAGTTAAGTTCACATGATTATGTTTTTAAATGACATTGATTAATCAGCGATAGAATATCAAGGAAAAGTCTATGGAGGCGTACCAATTCATGCTGCAGCTGTTGTGTTTGCTTAACAGCTGCATCTCGCTCTTCCTTCAGCCGCTGTATAGTCTGATCATACATATTGATGGTAAAGAGATTAGAATGGGAATTAAAACAAGGGAAGAACTTAGTCTCTTTTAGACTATGATGTGGTGAGATTCTGTGAGCTACAGTTGTGGTACCTCTGCTCACACTATGAAGACAAAAGAAAAACAATATTTAAAGTATCAAAAATTCTCTGTATCTAAGTATCCCAAGCAAGCCTCGAAACAACAAGTTTGAATACTAGACAGTCATGGATGGAAATGAAAGTTTGTATTATTAATACAGCTAAAAGGGAACTATTGATAAAGTGTCTGTTTGAGCAAGAGGTCCATTGGTATATTAGTATCACATAAAGAGTCATCCTACTATAAAGGTCTTTGCTATGATCATAATTGGTTAGCACGCAAGCTAATAATGCTCTTTAAGAGATTTTGCAGTAAGCCAATAGAGCGCAAGCAGATGAGGCGGGTGTGGTTGTTACTCACAGAGATGGTTTCAGAGCCGTTTCCATCACCATTGATTGCTCCAGATTCAGAGGATCTTTGGGTTGTAGACGGGGAGATATACGAGACCTTAAGCTTACACTCTGTTAATGTTTTCCCACTGTCCTTGGTGAACTAAACACAAGCATGCAATTTGTTTGTCAATTTCATTTTTCCCATTAAAAAGAGAAGAGAAATCATGATTCGGAATGAAGAGTGAGAGTTACAGTGTCTTGAGGAAGGTCATCAACATCAGTGTGTGGAGGTACAATGGTACTTTGAAGGAGAAACTTGTCTTTGCACTGCATATCTGGAGGATACTCCCTTTGCGCTTGTAGAGTAACTACCAATTTTAGAAGATGTTAATGAGTCCCATGTTTAAAATGGCAATGAGGGAAGGAGTTATGAAGAATGAATGAGTGTAAAACCTCTAATGATGCAGGAGTCCCAAGGCTGAATGACACCAGTGTTGGGTCTTACAAAATACTTTTTTGGAGATGTTGTTTTCACCTGTATTTAGTCAAAAAAAAAAAAAAAGAAGTTAGGGAGGGAAGAATCATGATAAAGAAAGAAAGAAAGCAAATGAAGTTGACCTTGAAAGCAACATAGTCCTCAGTTTTGTTGGCAACTTTGAGATCACAGTAGCTCTGTTTCTCAAGTTCAACTGATACAATATCAAAACATATATATATATTCTCATTCAATTTCATAGAACCACTTTAGAAATGGCAAATCAACCATCACTAATAGGAGAATAATAATGCTTACAAAGGAATTTGAGTTCATCAGGTACAATGGAGATGAGCTGGTTCTCGCCAACGCCAGACATTACACAGAATATCAACAAATCACTCGAAACCTATACACATCCAAATCCAAACCCCCTAATTCCAGATTTTTTTTTTTTTTTTTTTTTTTGAGAAAGTAAGAGCAACAAAGACGGGATCAAACCTGCAGAAAAGAAAAGAAAGGAACAAAGGTGGATCAGCGAAGAAGGTGCTTATTTCTTTTCTCTTTCCCCCCGTAAATCGCTCTCCACCGTTTACCAAATTTCGCCAAAGCGCTTCGTGGAGCAGAGTTCCTCCGGAGGCGGGGAGGAAAATGTGACACGTGTTAAACAGTTGAGGAGGAGAAAAAAGGTACTAGCGACAGGCTGGAAGTATAGGCCAATGACGTTGCAGTTAATTATTGGCAGTTATTTATTTCTCTTTCTCTTTTCATTAATTTATTATTTATTTCCGTGTCCGTTAATGATTAATGCTTGTAGTGATTTAAACATCGGACGTTAAAGATTTATCGAGAATACTCGAATCATGAGGAAGATAATAGAAACAGCAGTTATAGTTAGGAATTAGACACAAGAAAATACATTTTTCTGCTCAGTCATTGTTCAATAAGAGCTATTCTAACAATGACAGTTTGCATTGTAACGTTTGAAAATTGAATTAGCAGTTCCGTACTAATTTTACTACTCCATCCATATCTATAAAATTTAAAGTCATTAAAAATTTGTGACCAATTACAAAATAGTGTGTGTTTTTCTTATTGGTTAAACTATTTTTATTTAATGCTACTTTTATATAACCAAGATAAACTATATAAAAATTTGTAATTTCTTAATCCTGGTGCAAAAATTTTAAACATCACTTAAAATAACACAGAGGGATTAATATAGTAATTTTTGGTAGTTGCACAATTCTGACAAAATGTTGAATGAGAATTTACACATTACTTCATCTACTTCAAGGGTTTTTAATAGACCAAATAGCATATTGATTTACTTTTCTCAAGTCTGTAAATTACATGAAGAGAAATGAAATCCAAAAGACAAAAAAAAACAATTATTACAAGAGGAGGGAAGAGAGACAGAGTATGTAAGAGGCAGTGATTTAGCTACCTTTGAAGGTTGAAGAGAGAACAAGACGGTTGGGTTTTTGGTGTTTATTTAAAAGTAGAGAGGCGAGCAATTCTGTCTCTGAGATTGTAACGTCTTGCTCTTTCTCACTTACCTGTGACTCACCACTTTTTCTCCTTAATGTTGGGAGAGTATCTGTTTCAAATCAAAAACACATCATATACACATATTCTTAAGCCCCATTTCATTGTAGATCAGACCAATGATACTACAACGTTCATGGAGACTAGTATGTTATGATGACGGCTAAACTCTAGAGTGATCAAGACTATGTTTGATGCTGATAGGTTTTAGCTATTTAGAACTTCTCAACAATGTAACACTTTCTTTATTATCAATGAGACACCGATAACAGCTTTGTGTATGGATACTAAGCTATGCTCTTATGGCGACAAGCTTAGATCATCAGTCTTAAAGTGACTGTGGTGTAAGGGCTCATGGCGTCTCTTAAAAAAACATCAAAGTATAATCCTCAACATCACTCGAGCCCCACTCTTAAACCGTCTTCTTTCTGTTTCAGAGATCCTAACTACAAAGCCTCTGAATCATCCCAAGCCTCTTTTTGTTCACGGCAGCAGTTCATTTGGCTTCTTCATTTTAAGTACCTATCAGATGCACTATTCTGTAACAGTCCTTCATTAGCACACTTGAAGTATCAAACGAAGATAGCTGATGATGGTATTTATGATACGATTCAAAATCAAAACTCTACTTTATTATTCAAGTAAAGAAGAGCATGATGACCCTATAGAGTTTGCTTTATATTAGTCTCTACATCTTAATCACTCCCAAAGCCAACAGGCTCAAAACAACCAAATGGTCAAAGACCCTTAACTCTGATCTCACCTACTCCTAACTTATATGATTAACAGAGTTAGTAAAATTATCAAGAGTAGCTAGAAAGAAGAAACTTACATATGAAAGACAATTTCAACACCAATGCCTGCAGTGATTCTCCGGATACAAATAGTAGTGTGAATACCAGTTTTGCCTAGACATCACTATACCTTTGTACATAGATAGCCTACGTCTGTTCTTAGGAACTTCATGTAAATACCAAACCCACCACCAATTCAAACCAAATCTTGCAGCTTGGTGGCACTGTAAGAGTAAGGTCAATTGACCCCATTATTTTTCTTAAAATATTTGTTTTTATTTAAAGAAAATTTTTATTGACCCCACTAGATATAAAAATATGACCCCACTAAATTTTTTTAATCCTAGTATAAAAAGTTTCTGAAAGATCAAATGGATACCAAAGTATAAGAACTGAAACACTTTTCAAAAACACAACTTGTTATATTAAGAATCTCAAAGACAATCCTTCAAGATCTGTCTAATCCGACTTATACAACGTCAATCCTGACTTGTTACGGACCAATCCTTAATCTACCCAAACACTCAACTGGTGATGAAACTTCACCAATTGTTACAAAGCGAGCCAGTGCAGAACAACCTCTTACACTAGCTCTTTTCAATCACTAAAACCGTAACCTAGATCAACTCTCTAGTCACAGTTATATGCACTATTACATAATATTCTCCTCTCCTAATATTATGCTAACAGCAGATCTTCACATGCTTATCACCGAAGCAAAGATCTTCTAAGTCGATGTCTCCACGTCATCAACTGATAACCACTCTGTACCGGTATCTCACATACCGAACGAGCCATGTAGCACATGCTCTGTTTTGCATTGAACCAGCTCCTTTCCTGGAGCTAACATTCTCCCCCTTTTTATCTGAATGTGACACGCTATGCTACCTGCAAAACCACTGCAGCCAAAAGGTACACTAGGGTCAAAAAGCAGACTCAACACTTTAATCATAACGCACAAAAGACATGAATTCATTCCTGATAAGAGTCTTTGATATTACACAACCTAGAACACAGCTTAAAAGCATAATCGAGAAGTTCACACCAAAATACATCTATAAGCTCATTGTCTCCCGATCAATTATGAGACAAATCAAACACATGAAAATTTGAACTTATAGATGAATCGACTATATATAAGGTTCCCTTAGCCACTTCCACCATCTCTGTCTTCATTCTGCTGTTGGTGTGGGTATTCTCCCCCTGCATAGATGCACATTAAGATAAAAACACATTAGTACTGGTGCAACATTAATTATTCCAACTCCTCAAGATCATCTTACTCCTAAGACGAATACGGATGGCCCTGAGACCAGCTATGGCATGCTCAATGTCCTCTTCAAGGTTAGGTGATCTAGACTCAGCTCCAGACCCTAAACCTGCCTTCTTGTCTTTGATTACTTTCTTTGGCATACCAGTGAATTCCTCATCACCAGAGTCCGGAGGAACGTTGCGCTGGACAAGCAGCACCTGCTGAATCAGGGTGGGGAAGATGATTCTTCGAGTGCGTTCTTCTCTCGTGTTCTCGGCCATTGACATGATCTGGTTGTAGACAAGCTTTCCGAAGTCGAACCTCCGGTCATGATAGAGCATGTAGATGAATCGAAGACGTTCCAGGTTCATGGCTGTGTAGCTTATGGTCGGAATCCAGTTAGCACAGACGAGTTTGTACAGCACTTGATTTGTGGCAGTTAGAAACTTGGAACTCATATCTTCCCAGCGACGGATTCGGTTATTTGTCAGAAAAGCACACACTCGATCTATGTTGTAGGTTGTCCAGTCATGATCCTCCTCGCATGTTGGAATGAGATACAGTGAGTTGATCAGGTTTGGATGAAATTGACAAGTGAGCCTTTAACATAGACTGCAACTCCATCTCCTCGAGGCTCAGCATCTAACATATTTGCGATGAACTGTCTCACCACACACGGTTTGAAGGGGTCAGAATCAATGACCGTGTAGATCAGCCCTGAGTCCACAATCACCTTCTTGACATCTTGAAGATTCTCTTCGTCCAAGGGGAGACGATACTGGATGAGGAACTTCCTGTTTTTCAGATCCTGATACCTCTCAGTAGCTTCCACCGTAGCAAAGCGAGAATTGATTGGTACCTTGGACGGTCGGAGAAGCGCAAGGTTAGCTTGAACCAGAGTTTGAAACTCTCGGCGACTCTCCTCGTATCTTGGTCCTTTAGGAAGAAATTCGTCCGGTTGTTCACCTTGAGGATTGTCACAGACTGCTTCTTCCTGAGATGCGTCTGATTCGTCATCACCGGAGTTGTCCTCGGAGAGAGATTCAACCTCGGGTTCCGGGGGCGGAGTGACTGGCGTGCGACGGCGGAGACGCTTGTGTGAGTACTTCCGCTGGCATGAGGACGAGCCTGGATTGGTTAGAGAGGTCGGAGAGCTTGGGGTCTCATGCGATTGTCTCAGTCGCGAGCTTCTTCTTGGTTGCATGTTGATAGTGGAGGTGAGAGAGAGCTTGGGGTGTAACACCCCCGAACCGTTTTAGACATTGGTCAGTCAGCCGGGTCACAATCAAACAAGAACATGCCCGAACGACCTTCCTATGCCAAGTCCGAAAGTGTTACGACGGGTTGAAAATAGACTTTCCAAGTCACAAACATAATTCTGTAACCCAGAATATCCATGCAAAACTCGTTTCCTCTAATCTTCGGCCTAAGGCTTTGCAACCCGTACCAAATCATAGATTTGTGTTAGGTTGGACTAACCTAATATCAGATTCAACACGTCACGAATATAAAACATATTTTATTCCATATATATAAAACATGAAGTTCACAAGCTCAAAATATTATACATATGGTCCATGGACGCAGTCGAAAGTAAAACATACATTTATATATCTTGAAAATGAGTCTTTAGCAAAAGATGTCCAATCTACACCAGTTCCTACGGTTCCACGAGCGCTATGGTACTTTCTACTGGTCACCTGCAAAAGGATGTGAGGAGTGAGTGAACTAGTTTCACTCAGTGAGCCAGGGTTCCTTATCTAGCATATACAACTACCCGTCATTCTAAACCTAACCCCAAACACAAGCAAGACGGGTAGTTCAACAAGCAACATTCAAGATCATAAAGCAAGACCGATTTATGCAATAAACCATTAAACCATATTAAATCAAAACACTCTTTACGAGTGTCGCATCAATCAAACAACATATATATATATGCACTCCTAGGGCCCAACAGAATCATTCTTCCTCCACATAAGGGACACCGGCAATCCCTTCACTATTACACCACACAGATGTAGACGCTTGGGAATCGCCCGGTCACGGTCCTCAATCAGAATCGCCGTGCCCCGGTCCTCTATCGGACTCGCCGGGGGCTGTCACATCCACGTGTGACACTC
>NC_027749.1:41317044-41319761 GCF_000695525.1 Brassica oleracea var. oleracea
AGGTTCTCACACAACAGTACCAACACGAGGTACACACTATAACAATATATAATAATCACACAATCACATTAATCCAGGTGCTTAGACTAGTCTTGATATCAACTTAGCCCAGACATCGTCTCAAGTCTCGGATCCACAAACTGACACCTAGACCGGTCCGGCTATCCTAGCTCGGAAGCCGTCTCCGATGTCAGAAACCTGCATTAATAATTTGTTAACAATCAATTAACCGTGACTCACAGTGATTAACCGATGTGGCTCGACTTTTTGATTCCAGATGTTGACCAAACCCTTTTTCTCCCCTCCAAATCTTCGTCTTGGTACCGCGATGCTAAATCCCAAAATCCAACGTCGATGTCTTGAATGGACTGGTCTGGACTGATCAGAACTCGGAAAGAACCTTCTTTCACTTCTGGACAGTCTTTCGGAACTTTTCGGCAGTTTATCGGTCTTTGGAAATGTCTATACTTCTAAAGCACCTCCCTTCTTTTTTTTTCTCTCTCTCTCTAGCCACGTTTTGCTTTGGTTTCTATGGAATGAGATGAGTAAAAATGGTGAAGGATGGCTGGGTATATATAGAAGTTGTCGGCCGATAAGAACATGCCACCCGATCGCATGTGTGTCGTCTCGCATGCTTCCGGTCGCATGCGTGGCGACACATGGGCATCCACATGCCATGTTGCATGCCTCCTGGCCATGCCATAAAACTCCTCCACGTCCACTTGCCCTTCAGCATGTCTGGTGTTCATGCATCGCGACACACGGGCCTCTGCATGTCGGTTCACATTCGCAGATCACAAGTACTGCGACACCTCGTGCTTCTGTGTGTCGAGCTGCATGGAACTGCTTCATGCACATCTACACCTCCTTCTTGTGTTGACACTCAGAAGGTTTAATGGTTGAGACCACGTCCTGACCCCTTAGACCAAGCCACCTCGAGCTTCTCAGTCGATTTGCGCGATTTCGGCCCTTCTGGTGAATTTTCGTCCCGCGATCAATCCCAAATATTTTTCCGCTCCCGTTCTGATGAGCTAAATATGTTTAATAGACTCCATACTAACCTTAATCTTGAGGATACAAATTTCCCGAGCCTTCGGCTTCCCCGAGAAATTCCATAAAACCGAAATATGGTTTTTTTTTTTTTTTTTAAGACGGGGTATTACATGGGGTCTCACGATTTGGAGTGTGATACAGCAGCTGAAACCCTTAGTAGTTAAGTAGTTCCCCTTTCAGCTTATTTCGGCCCATCACACAAACCCATCAGCTTATTTCACAAACGACATTCAAGCCCAATATTCACTTTTGTACTAAAGAATCCTAATGCATTTCTAAGCATGACCCTTATGCAGAGAGTAATGAGAACTAATTCCAGTGATCATCAAGACATGATTGTCAAGATATTATTAACGACACATATATGCATAAACATTCAATGTCCTGTGAGAAAAGATACAACTAGCTCAGGCAAGATCAGGCACTCTCAAGTCAAAATAAACGGATGAAAATCAATGATTCAACTCCAATCTGTAGCTGACTCAGCCGAGTAACTGACACAGATTAGTTCATTAGAAGTTTTGCTGAAACTAGATCAGTCGCCTATCTTAGTCACACTTTAGAAACACTTCTCGCAACATTGTGCTCCCACTTCTGCTTCTACAATGGGAACCTATCAGGCATTTTCTTTTCTTTACATTTTTTTTTCTCTTTCAAAATCATAGTCTTAATAGGGTAAAGAGCATTACCAGATACAGAGTGTTGTAGCACCCCGATCCACAACGAGTGTTCTACTAATTTCTGATTTTGCCTAATCTGAACATTGATCGTCTCAGATACAAAGTGTTGTAGCACCTTGGTCCAGAACGAGTGTTCTTCCTTTTAGGCCTTTCACACTGTTATTTTTGTATGTTACACTTTGTCTAACGTTTCAGTGTTTCTTGACCCAATCCAGACAGTGATCATTGCTCAGATCAAAATGTTTTAGCATCCTGATCCAAGATGAGTGCCCTTCACCATGGAGTCTCGTGACTATGATAACTAAGAACAGCTCAGATTATGACTTCTAACAAAGTGTTGGTACAAGGTTTTGAGAGGGGTGACTTGATATGTGCTTTCTTCTACCTGTGCTTATCTACCCCCTAGGACATTATAGGTGATATGATTATTGGTCGACAATTCCCAACGCTTTTCTGAGTCCCAGAAAAGTGTTGAAGTCGAGAGGTTTGGTGAAGATATCTGCTAATTGTTTTTCAGAAGAGACATGTTCAATGATCACAAGTTTTAGTTCTACTAACTCTCTCACAAAGTGGTGTCTGAGGTCGACATGCTTTGTGCGAGAATGTTGCACAGGATTCTTAGTCAAGTTAATGGCACTCATATTGTCACAGTGAACTAGCATAGGATCTGAGATGTACCGTAATCAACAAGCATTTGTCGCATCCACAGAAGTTGAGTATAGCAGCTTCCTAAGGCTATGTATTCGGCCTCAGTTGTTGACATGTATTTTTTAAAAAATAATCAATTAAAATTGTTATTATCATTGAATATCATTATTTTTGACATAATTTGAGTTTTCGTTTACATCAAAACTTATCATATTTTAGGATAATTTTAATTTAAAATGTAATTTTCATATTTTTCAAACAAATTCTAAAAATATTTTTTAAATATTTTGTTATAATTGTTAAAAAAATATTGAGTTGCATTTCAAATAAAAAAGG
>NC_027749.1:41320977-41332322 GCF_000695525.1 Brassica oleracea var. oleracea
CAAATCTCCAAAATAGCACATTTCTAAGTTTATATCACAAAAATAGCACTCCAAAACTAAAATGACCAAAATAGCACATTTCTAAGTTTATCCTTTGAAAATTTTAATTTTTTTATTTTTCAAAATTTGAAATCTTATCCCCAAAACCTCATTTCTCAACTCTAAACCCTAAACCCTAAACTCTAAACCCTAAACCCTAAACCCTAAATCCTAAACCCCACCCTTTAACTTTAAACCATAAGTTTGTGACTTTTCATAAAACATTAAGTGTTATTTTTGTGACTTTTGACCTTGAGTGCTAGTTTGGGAACATAAACTTGATTTAGTGCTATTTTTGTCTTTTTCTATTATCAAAATGTATTTCTTTTTTCTTCAAAAAGCTTAATAATCATAAACGTAAGATTAGTGAGATTCGAAACCTAAAATTAGTTTTCCTCCGTCCGAGTGTATAGAATCAAGAAAACCCAAAAAAAATAACAAAAAGTAGAAGGAAAGAACTGAATGATTCTTTGTCATCCACGCATCTCCCTCTCTCTCTTGGTTTGGCTTTGCCAAGTCAGCATTCAAACATCTCAAAGCTAAACGCATTTACAAATTTTCCCAAAGCAATTCCTTCAGCCAAAGGAGAAATAAATAAATAAAATTAACAAAAACATTCAGTCTATCTCTCTTTCTCTTTCTGTTCCGAGGAGACATTACTATCGTCAGATTCTCGTTTGATACGTTGTGGGAGATCGATCTAGATACTATACTTCGCCATGAATCCTGAGTAGTAAGACGCCTCTCTCTTCTCATGTTTTCGATGTGTTCGGTGGTTTAGTTTTGTTTTTGATTTTGCTTTTGGATCTATGTTTGTTGGTTACTCAAAGGAATCTACCCAAATTTGCCTCGTTTGGGGGTCTTATTCTGTCTGATCATCGATTCTCGATTGGGATCTCGTAAATAGGTTAGATCTACTAGGGGTAGCTGACTGAGATCTCTGCAGTCTCTGTTGATCACTTAAATAGTTTAAATTCGAGGGTGTGACGTAACACCTTTGATCTCTTTCTTACTCTCACAGTTTTGATTTATACGAAACCAATTCATTTCACTAATGATGTTTTAACCGTTTCTGTCTTAATCCTTTTTTTTTTCTTTTTTTTAAAATGATTGCAGTGACTATCTGTTCAAGCTTTTGCTTATCGGTGATTCTGGTGTCGGAAAATCGTGCTTGCTTCTAAGATTTGCTGTAAGTAACTCTCGTTTCTTTTCTCAGCTGAAGAATTATTCATTAGATGCATCATCTTTAGTAATTGCCTTTTAATATTGAATACAAATAAATCTATCTATAATAGGTTCTTGAAAATCACATCTTGTTTGTCAAAAAAAGTCATCTTTTGTCAGTTCAATCACCGCTTAGTTCTTTGTTTACACTATGGTATGGTTGTTACTCTCTTGTGTGTTATAATTTGGTATGTTGAATTTGTGTGTGTGCAGGATGATTCTTACCTTGATAGCTATATCAGTACCATTGGTGTTGATTTTGTAAGCATCCTCTTCCCATCAGTACATGTTTGTTAATATATGCAGAACACGGAAAAACAAAAAGAAAAGTATAAATCTTTTTACAAATGATGTAATGTAGAAAATCCGCACAGTCGAACAGGACGGAAAGACAATCAAACTCCAGATCGTAAGAGTGTTCTTGAGCTCCATTAGCAACATATATATTCAGTTTAATATTTTGGAAGGAGCATATATTAACTCTTGTTTTGGTAATCGTTGTGTGTAGTGGGACACGGCAGGTCAAGAACGTTTCAGGACAATTACCAGCAGCTACTACAGAGGAGCTCATGGAATCATTGTATGTACTCACTCTCACAAAGCAATCACCTTTTTTGTCCTCCCTCACAATTGACTTTTCTTGGCAGGTCACCTATGATGTCACTGACCAAGAGAGCTTCAACAACGTCAAGCAATGGCTCAATGAAATCGACCGTTACGCTAGTGAGAATGTGAACAAGCTACTGGTTGGAAACAAAAACGATCTGACATCACAAAAGGTTGTTTCCACTGAGACAGCTCAGGTAAATATTCAAACCAACTGGTCTCTTTTTGCTGTGAACCTTGTCGAACACACACAATAACGTTGTCATCTTCTCCTCCTACAGGCTTTTGCAGATGAACTCGGGATCCCTTTCTTGGAAACAAGTGCTAAAAATGCAACCAATGTTGAAGAAGCTTTCATGGCCATGACTGCTGCTATTAAGACCAGGTTTGGATTAGATTCCACTTGTGTTCCTTAAACTCCTTGCTTCCATACTTAACCGTTGCTCTTGTCTGCAGAATGGCTAGCCAACCATCTGGAGGTGCAAAGCCACCGACGGTCCAGATTCGCGGACAGCCAGTGAACCAGCAGTCAGGCTGTTGCTCATCTTGATTCCATTTGTCTCAAAAGGTCTCTTTGGATCATTATAATCATTTGTTTGCATCGCATGTAATCCAATTGCCAACTCGTTCAACTGAATCCTTCTTTTTCCTTCATTTTATAGCTTTGCTATTATTTTCTCATGTATTTCGAAGTTTGAAACTCTCATACATTCTATAGTAAATTCTATTTCCTCCATTCCTATATATAATTCGAAATATATTTAATTTTATTGAATACTATGGTAGTTATAACACTAATCAGCGATGCTAAATATTTGTGTGACAGAAAGTTTATAATTTGTTTTTTCCATCATAATTTAAAAGCACTCAAACTTGTTCTGTAGAAAAAGTGTAACAAAAATGATAGAATTAAGAACAAAATTAAACTAAGAGAGTAGAGGGATAAGATAGATAGATGCTGAAGGACCAAGAGGGGTCTGTCTTTACTTGCCCAACGATGGGAACTGAGCACTGTCTCCGATGGCCGGAGCAGGAGCTCCTTCGTTCACTTTTTCATCTCTCTGTCCACGACCACCATTGCGGCCTCCTCTTCCACGGTATCCACCACCTCTTGGGTTGTATCTCTCTCCATCAGCCGGCTTCAAGAACTCGTTAATGCTGAACGACTAAAATCACACACAGAACAAAGCATAGAACTCAGTACGAAGATGTTTAAAACCAAAAGCTTGCATATTAGAACGTGAGAAGGGAGAGAAACAAACCTTCTTAGCCTTCTCTTCTTTCTCAGCGGCATCTTTGCGTTTGTCCTTGTCGGATCCCTGAAACCATAAAGAGACAGGGATCAATCTTGCTCTGTTATTGTCAAAGCAACCGACAAAAAATAGAATAATTCAGATTCTGACCAGCTTGATGAAGATTTCCTCATTGTTGGTCTTCTTGCTGGAGAGCTGCTGCATAGACTCAAACACTTTGGTGTCAACTTTCCTTTCCTCAACCTTTGTGGCTTGCAGAGCTTTCTTCTTCTCCTCCAGAATTTTCTCATACTCTTCCAATGTCATTTCCTAATATTAAACCCAATATCCATCATACATAGTCTCATACCAACATGTTAAAGCACATGAGTAGTGGAAGATGTTTATACCTTGTCTTCAGGTTCTTTCTCCTTTCCCTCATCAGCAGGAGGGTCTTTCTTTGCATCGGTGGTGTCATCCTCACCGCCTTCCTTCTCAGCGACAGGGCTCTTCTCAACCTCTGTTGTGGCTTCCTCCGTTGGTCTATTATTTAGACAAACATAGAGTTTCTTATCCAGTGTATAGTACAATACATCGTACATAGAAACTGAAGAGAAGGAGGATGCTTACGGTGGAATATCATCTTCAGGGGTACCCCAGTTTCCACGACCACCACCCTCACGTTTCAGGTCATTACTAGCAAACATCAAGTTACAAGAAACAAAAAAAATCACAAACAGAACAAGTCAAACATAGCAGTAACGAAAGTAGAAAGACCTAAAAAGAGAGCTTACCCACGACCTGTCCCACTACGGCGCTCGAAGACCCTTCCATCACCAGCTCTACCATTGGCAGGTCCACCACGTTGACCTCCGCGACCACCACTTTCGCGGTATCTACGGAACCCACTAGTCCTTTCTCCATCCTTTAGATCATGAGGTCTGTCTCCTCCAGGATTAAATGAACCACGAGGAGGTCCACGACCCGCACCACCACCACCACCACCACCACCACCACCACGAACTCCTGAAGGAGCATTCCTTGACTCCCTCACTACATTCATTAAAGATAAACCACACTTCATTCAATAACTTATTTTTTACTTCTTATGTATACTTCAAAACAAGTAAAAGAAACTTTTCAATATTCATATTCTTAATAGAATAAAATCATAGCTCCAAATCAAAAGATTATGCATATCATCATCAAGCAAAGCAGTAGAGAGAATCTAATACAGTAAAACACTAGAACCCCATATGAGAAAAGCTTACATCTTTCATGTCAACCGTCAGCAAGATTCACTTATATGACTTAATCAAACACTACCCATCATGTCTGAAACCTAAGTCTGTTCCACATCATCATTACACAAACAGCAGACAGAAGCTAGGTAAGACAGAAAAAAACCGCCCCCAAATGACCAAAGCATACATCTTTAAACAAGATTCACTTACACGACTTAATCAAACACTAACCAACTTGTCTGAACAATAAATATCTTCAACATCTACACAAATCAAAGAAAATTTACCAGCTTGGGAAGTAGGCGGCTGCTTGGTCTGAAGCTTAGCACCCTTAGCAGGCTGCGCAGGAGCTTCTTTCTCGACCTTCTTCGGCAAAGAGACAACAATCTGGCTTGGATCCTCAGCGTCACCTCCCAAGAGATCAAACGGGTTCAAAGTCGACATTTTCGGATTCTGGTGAGAAACTGTTTTTGCTTGATGGGGTTTTCGAGAGGGAAAAAACCTTATTGACTACACGAATCCATGGAATAAATCAGAATCAAAAGGTCGAAGAGATGATTTCGGACAAGAGTTGTGTTTGTTTTGTATGACTCAGAAGTCGAAGGAGAGTGGATGAGGGGAGCTTTGGAAAAAGTATGCGGCGGAGAGGTGTAAAGATGCTTTAAACCTAATCCGTAAAACCCTCTGGGGATTATACTCTGCGGATTGTTGTATCTTAAGCTTATCTATTCCTCTTATTTCGTACGTACGATTGGGTTTTAGTCCTGCGATCGTGTAGATTAGTTCTCGCGGGCTCCAACTGGTTAAGCCCATTAGCTGTTACAATACGCTTTTATTATTAAAAAGCTTAAAACCCATCACGAAACCTTTCTTTAGACACAGAATTTTAGTTATGATTTATTATCTTTTCTTTTAAGGTTTGCCGCTTTATTCATCTTTGTTTAAAATCTATGCGCTTCAAAAATTGATTTCATATGAATTTTCTCTTTATGGGTGTTATTCGGTCATTGATTTTTAAATTTCATTATATAGCTTTTTCTCGTTTTATAAGGATTTTAAAAGGATTTCATTTTGAATGAAATTTTGTGTGAATTAAATCTCTATAATATATTTTGAATTGGTTTAAATATTTTACCAGTTAATTTTGTTGAAGTTATTCCAAATGATTTCATATATATATGGTTTAGATCTGAATGATTTCTTTACTAAGGTATTTGAAATTTTAGTTGAATAGCATCAGGTTTTCAAAAAAATTATTAGATTCAAACCGAATTTTCAAAGCACGAAACATTTTTAATAAATTTTACCTTTTCTGAAATTTAGTAAATATTGATTAATATATAGTTGTAGATGTAAAATTGAAGATATATTAACAATTTTTTTTATAAATGCATTATATAGTTTACTAGTTTTAAAGAGTTCTAGCGGAAGTAATATTTTATCTAATTGTCAGTTTAAAGAATGAAATTTATATTTATAAAAATAAATGATTATGTGGAAGTTTTATATGATTTTCATATTTAACTTTAGTATGGTGTTTGTATTTTTAAATGAATACTATGAATATAAATATATAATAACATTTATTACTAATTATGAAATTAAAGAATTATTTTATTAAAAAGTATTTGAATTCTTTTTATAAGATTTTGTTAAATTTCTCAATAGATTTCATTATAATTAAAATGATATATATATATATATATATATATGTCAAATTAGATAAACATGATTTTACATTATTATTTTTAATAATACAAATCATAAATAATACTTGATACAAAATTTTCTTTTGTACAGTACTTATCTTTTATAGAATAAATGATGCAGTATTTATAATTATAATATCTATCAACACTGTTTTATAAACAGAAGTTCAAATTGTTAACTAAATAGGATTAGAATTAACTTCTCTTAAAATAATCATTAAAAATATCTTTTAGTCTTATGTTTGATTTTCTAGATGAGAAATTAATCTTGTGAAGACTCTACAAGTCTTCTGTAGAAAAGTATTCTATGATATTTTGCTTCAATGTACTTATATTTATTTTATTTTTCTAAAATTATTATTAAAATATAAATTTAAATCAAATTATTTAATTATAAAAAAAATTAGTAAAAATATAATTAATTACGAAGTTAGGAGAAAATTAAATTATTTAATATGTAGAAGTATCTTATATTTTAAACACACACAAAAATTCTAAAACATCTTAAATATTGAAACAAAAGGAGTGTACGAGCTTTTGACAGCAAATGAGCAAGTGTTTTATATTTATGAGAACATATATTACTGTCTAAACCTAGATGCTATTTTAAAATGAATCGAATTATACGCATATCATAAGTTGGTCAAAAGTAAGGTTGTCAAAATGAATCCAAATTTTGAACTGAAACTATGAGTTTTATTATTCTATGTAAAACAACAAGAGAACATATATTTAAATGATCTGTCTAAACCTGGATAATATTTTTAACTGAATTGAATTAAACGCATATCATAATCTGGTCAAAAGTAAGGTTGTCAAAGGGAATCCAAATTTAGGATTCAAAACCCTGAATTTTCTATGTTCTACGTACGTAAACAAACAGGGTGAATATTATTCAGCTACGATTCAATTCAATAAAACTTATACACGCACACTACACATTCAATTAGTATTGTGACAGTGTGACGACACTAATACATACTGATAATATTGTTATGTCTCGTCTTGCAATACAAAACTGATACATATATAGCAGTTTGTAAAATTTAATATGGTTTTGTTCTGGTTGGACCATATTCACATCATATGATATTTATGTACGAATTTATTAATGGAAATGGCTCTGTATAGTGAAAGAGAGACCAATAAAAAACAAATAAAATCCATATCAAATAATTTACATGAAGAACAATTTACTATCTGCCACAACAATTTAATAGCAAAACTTTCTACTACAAAACACACATAAAGCTTCGAAACCAACAAGTAACTGACACGTGTCTCTTACACAACCTCGCATTTCACCTGGAACTCGGACGGTACGTTCTCTGTTTTTCTCCTCCGTTTCAGCTTCCTGTTTTCTGACGAAGACGATGAAGACGAAGTATAAGACCTCTTTGACGTGATCCTCACCGGATCAGGCTCACCGGAATTAACTCTCAACGGGAAATTCAACAAAGCGCGGGAACCACGCATCCTAAAAGCAGCTCTATCGTAAGCAAACGCCGCGTCCTCCGCCGTCTCAAACGTCCCTAACCAAACCCTCGCTCCGTTTTTCGCCGGATCTCGAATCTCCGCCGCGAATTTCCCCCACGGCCTCTGTCTCACCCCTCTGTAATGCTTCCCCTTCGCCGTCGCCGCCTTCTGTTTCTCCACCGTTGCCGCTGCGAAGCTCTCCGCCGGTTCGGCTTTAGCCACCGGAGAATCGCTAGGGCGCTTCGACGACGTTTCTAAGTCTACAAATTCGGTGATACAACTCAAGTCGGACGACGGCGATGACGTGTCATAGGGGTCGTTAAGGAGTCCGTAGACTAACATATCTTCGGAATCGTTCTCTTTCAACGGCAAGTCTCCCCAGCTCTCTGTGAAACAAGAACTCGGTATTGACTCAGCGAACCGCAACTCGGCCTCTCCTCCTAGCAAGTGACGTCGTATCGACTCCAACAAAGCGTAGTCGGATTCTACCTCGCTCTGTCCGTACATCATTACAGAGAAAATGAGTTTTTTTGTTATGTTTCTTTTTTTTAATTGAATTGTCAAATGTCTGATTTTTTTTCTCAGTGGAACGATGGTGGAGAGGTTTATATGGTGGATACTAGAGGGGATAAGGTTCATGAACCTGGAAAAATTAAATTAGTTTTTCATGTTTTTCAATTTTATTAATATAGTGGGAAATTAAAAAAGGCTGGAAAATATGAAAGTTGTGGATTTTTCATAACCACGAAGGTTCGTGAATTAAAACACGTGCGCTTTATCCACAGAACGAAAGCTTAGGGTCAAGATGACGTCATGAGATTTACGGAAGCAAGATTCTGATTGGTCTTTGTCTCGCAACTTGTCTTTTGTTTTGTCGATTGGTTTTGAATTCATATTCCGGTTTTATTAAGCAACTTGTCTCGTGTTTGGTTTATTAATAAAACCAAAGTCTTCATCCGTTATTATATTTCTTGCAGCGGGTATGTTTTCCCTCATTTGATTTTTCAAATGTAACGATTTTATTTGGGTTTAGAAAAACGATTAATATATAACTATTGGAGATATAAACAACAAGATTTTAATTTTCTTTTTAAATTTACCAATAAATATAACCTTCAAAATAAGAGTTTATTAGTTAAAAGAAATATTATACGCTATCAAACAGAATATAAAAAATACACAACTAGGCAACTAGCTATGAGATGTGTTTATATATCTATTTAATATTCACAGTGTTACCTGTATCAGATATAGTGTAGGTTAGCATGTGGTGTATGTTAACAGTTAGTTGTACAGTGTAAGTTAGCTAACCACACTTTGTAAATAAGCTAGAAACATAGTGTACAGTAAGCTTTAATGTGAGATTCATATTCATAACAAACTCGTCTTCTCTCTCGCATTCTCCCTAGTTTTTCCTTTCTCAATATTCTTGATATGGTATCAGAGCTTCACGATTCATGAGTTCCTCCCTTCGTGAGCTTACATTTCTTCATATCTTCTCCATCATCCTTTTCGTTCATCGATTCATCGTTCGCTATCTCCGATCGATTATCTTTTCCTTCTCCATCTTCTTCGATTGAAGATTTGCGGTTCTGATTCGCTCTTTCGTGGTGTTTCGTCTCTTGATTCAGCTCAACGATGACTCCTTCTCAATCCAATCCACCGGATCCAACATCGCCGTCTCCGATCACCGATCATTACGACAATCTAACTATCTTCATAACTCCGATCATGCTGGATTGAAACTCGTCACCGATCGCCTTACCTCTGGTGCTGATTTCCATTCTTGGAGACGCTCGGTGAGGATGGCTCTCAACGTTCGCAATAAACTAGGTTTTATTGACGGTACGATTCGCAAACCTCCTCCTACTAGTCGTGACTCTAGATCTTGGTCAAGATCTAACGATATGGTAGCTACCTGGCTTATGAACTCAATTTCCAACAATATAGGCCAGAGTTTGTTGTTCATGTCTACTGCAGAATCTATTTGGAACAATCTCATGTCAAGTTTCAAACAAGATGATGCTCCTCGCTTTTTTGAGATTGAGCAACGTCTCAGTAGTCTTACACAGGGATCTCTTGATGTTGGTGCTTACTATGCTAAATTGATTACCTTGTGGGAAGAATACAAGAACTATATCGAATTGCCTGTTTGCACATATGGTCGTTGTGAGTGCAATGCATCTTTGTTGTGGGAGCAGATGCAACAGCGAGGACGCGTCATGAAGTTCTTGATGGGATTGAATGAGGCTTATGAACCGACGCGTCGTTACATTCTCATGTTGAAGCATATTCCTCTCATTGAAGAGGTTTTCAACATTGTTTCTCAAGATGAGAGACAAAAGAACATCAAACCACCTTCTAAGACAGATTATGTATCCCTTCAAGCTATTGGACCTGCTCTTGGCTCTTCTGGCACTGTATCTGAGTATATGGATCCTTCTGCGTATGTTGCTGCGTATAATACTTATCGTCCTCGTGGTAATCGTCCTCTCTGTACTCATTGTGGTTAACTTGGTCATACTGTTGCCACGTGCTTCAAGTTACATGGATATCCTCCTGGTTTTAAACCATCTTCTGGATACCAAGGACAAGCTTCTCATCCTCGAGCTTCCTCGGGATATGCTCCACGTGGTCAAGCAAATTACATTCCTCGCTCTCAAGCTCCTGCTAAATCTGTTGCTAATGATGTTACTGGTGCTGTGAATGTTGGGTCTACACCTTATCTGCCTCCACCTGCTGTTCTAGCAAGCTCTCTGGATGTTAATCAACTTACATCTTCTCAGCTCCAGTCTATTATTCAACAGCTTCAATCTCGTGTTCAAGTCTCTGACAATGTTGCTTCTTGTTCTGCATCTACTATCACTGAACAGGGTGTCATGGCTGATCAATCTTCTGCTGGTACTTTTCTTACCTTATTCTCTAACCTACGTTATCATCATCACACATTTACTTTCAACCATCACTGTCTCTCCACTCTATATAATTCATTACCTCCTGGTTCTTGGATAATCGACAGTGGGGCTACTAGCCATGTTTGTGCTGATATCTCAAAATTTCAAGAAGTCTTTGCGGCTTCTGACTTAACAGTCTCTTTACCTAATGGAACAACATTTCCCATCATGCATACTGGCACAATTCGTTTATCTGACACTCTTGTCTTACATGATGTTTTGCATGTTCCTTCATTTCATTTTAATCTCATTAGTGTGCATTCACTTCTTCATCGTAATAACTGTTCTGCATATTTCTTTCTTGATTACTGTTTTCTTCAGGACCGTTCTCAGGCCTCGATGATTGGGAAGGGTGATGTGTTCCATACTCTTTACATACTGAACCTGCAAGCTTCTTGTTCTGCTTTATTTCCTGCTTTATGTGGATCGCTGTCTATTGATGGTTCTGTGTGGCATTTTTGTCTTGGTCATCCCTCTACTGCCAAGTTGATGTTAAGAGTTTTCAAGGCTCCTAAGACAAATGTTGTAGTATAGTGAATGTCGAACCAGTTCTGAGGGATATCAAAGCACCGAGAATGCAAGTACTCACTTAATCTAAGTGCAACCAATGATTTAGATGAGTTTTAAACTACTACTAATACTAGAAAGCAATAACAGAATGATACTTTCTTGACTAAGGGAAAAGAGAACTCATGGGCATAGGGATTAGACCTTGGGTAATCAAGTATCGAACTAAGGATGACAAATGATCAATCAAACTATCAACCTTAAGCCTAGACACAATTCTAAGCAAGCTCTATTTCTAGATGAATGTTCATTTGCTAACATATCTCAAACATCAAATGTCTTTGGTTGAATAAT
>NC_027749.1:41334068-41335020 GCF_000695525.1 Brassica oleracea var. oleracea
CAAGCATTGTTGTTCCCGATACTCTCAACATTATGCACATGTAAGGCTTTTCGAAAAAGGCTTCACTCATCAAATAATGAAAGCTCAAAAGGAGGGAAGGGTTTTTGGAATGGTATACGAAAGGGTTTGGGAGTGGTCTACCACTAGAGTTTGTCAAAATAAGATTGGCATAAAGGATGTGACAACTCAAGTGTGTATAGCCATGACTCAGTACACAAGGGACCATGAGCAAGATGCATTAAGTTCGTTCAGTTCAAATAAGGTTGTACTTTGCTTCAAAGACTGAGTTTCAGCAATCAACAAGTTTCAGGAAGAGTCTTCAAGGCTCGAAGCATACAAGTGTTTTTGAGAGGTGCATAAGCTACTCAGGTGCAAAGTAATGTTCTTTACAAGGCATTTCAAATCATTGCTCACAATGCAAGTAAATGTTACCTATATGCTCTAGACTCTCCTAGAAATGCAAATGATGCAAACTAAATGATTATTATTATTATTATAAAGATATATGTATAATGCAATGCATGAGACTCAAAATCATCAAAGCAAGCGTGATCAAATACTTGGTACCTCCCCCAAACTTAAATGACACAATCTCTGTGTTGTCAAGGAGAGAGAGATACCCAAAAAGAGAAAACTAATATGCAAAAAAGAAATGGTATATACAAGGGAAATTAGTGGACTACCTTCAAGGATAGTAAGTGGGGGCAGATGCCCCAACATCATCGTTGTCCGGTGGGAACGTGGTGTAGTAACCTCCATGTCCTGAGCTGTAGTCTCCATACCATTGTTGGCTTTGAACTTCCTCAATCTCAGCTTCTCTTTCTGAAGAGGCTAGGGATGGAGACTTGTTTCCAGAGGCGGAAGGCTGAGTGGGTGGGTTCCTCCATTGTCGCTGGAGCTGTCTATCAGTGAGTGGGAAACCAAGATCAGTGGGCTGAGGTGGGGGCTGGGG
>NC_027749.1:41336623-41337027 GCF_000695525.1 Brassica oleracea var. oleracea
TCCTTTACCCTTGGCTTCCACAATCTTCTCCAAGATTTCATCATTGATTTTCTCATCAACAATCACCACTTCATCATCTAAGTTGATGGCCACCTCCTCACCTAGTTTCGCAGCATCCCTGGTGAGGATTGTAGGAGGTAACTGCTTACCACTCCTAAGGGTGATTGTAAGACCCGATCCTGGATTCCCCAATCCAACCAGACTGCAGCCTCACCAAACAATACAACCAGTTTCATTTACATATTCAAGTTCAAGTGTTAAATAATTCTAAGTATTTTTCATAGTTTTGAAGTTCCAACATTCACACTCAAACCATCCAACATCGACTAGGGCAAATAGATATTTCATAGATAATAACCAAGGTTCATACATCATTCATCATCCTAATAAATAGATCGGAAGAG
>NC_027749.1:41337089-41338129 GCF_000695525.1 Brassica oleracea var. oleracea
CCGCGGTCCTCATGGTGCTTTTCCCTTACCACGGTCCATTTCTGGTCATGGTTCCAACACAGACAAACACACAATCGCAAGGTTAGATTACAAAACAAGAATCAGTTCACATTGCATGGTCGGATCCAATCTAGACAAGAACAATCATCAAAAATGTCAAATCTGACCCCTTTAAAAAGAGATCCAAATACCAAATAAAATTCATGATAATTCATGACAATTCAGAAGAAAAATATTCCCATAATCAGATTCAAAAGAACCGGCTCAGATCATAGTGATCTCGGCCATGATCAGCCCACACAAGAACAAGGGGCTTTCATGGGGATTTGATCAGGCCTAGGCCTTAAGATCGATAGATCCTTCCCTGTAGCATCATAAAACAATCCCTAGTACAATATACATGAAGAAAACTGAGTAGAAGAAGTCAGAGTAAGGAGTGACCAATCGATCCAAACCGGCCAGACTCACACGGCTATCATCCGCGGCCTTGTCCGGTTACTCTTGGCCACACCTCTCACCTTAGGAGTTCGGTCTCCAGGGGCGACTTCCTTCTCTTTCTCCTTTGCCTTCTCCTTTTCTTTCTGTCTCCAATCCATCCTCTTGATCACACGCCCAAACACACCAGGAACACTCAAGAACAATCACTTGGATCAAATCGGTCAATCCAAGGTTTGTGTCTCTCTTTCTCTCTTGAATTTTTACTGTGTTTTTCTCTGTGTCCAGATGAATAAAATCGACCAGAATGGTAGAAAAGAGAGAGAGAGGATGAGTTAAACTGTCCCCAACCGCCTGGGGTAGCAGTTACCAAGAATCAGATCCCCTTCTTCCCAAAACCGCCCCATAACCGTACCATAACCGCCCATTGGCGGTTTCTTCCCTTTTCTTCCTTTGACAAATCGATCACTGAGCCTCAGCTAACACTCTGTAAACTTGTCCACTCGCTGTCCCAAGCCTAAGACCAATTTGGTCGAACCGTCCCATACCCGGACCATCGGCTCGCCCAGTAACCGTCCCAGACTCGTCCACACTGATCCGAACCA
>NC_027749.1:41338264-41339430 GCF_000695525.1 Brassica oleracea var. oleracea
TTTAACCTTGTTTCCATCCTATCCTGGTTAAGTCTCAGCTGACTGATGCCCTTAACCTTCATTTAGGGCCATGATACGCTTGTCTCAAGGTCCAATGACCTGACTGGTGCGTCTCCCCGCACCATGGCCCGTCCGGCCGATCCTATTTATTATCGGGGACATGACAAGTCTCCCCCACTAACTTGGGATTCGTCCTCGAATCCATGTTAAGTGTTTCCTCAGGAAGAAATTGTCTGTACCAGTCCAGATACATAACTTTCATTTTTGCTTCTGTTTCCCAAGTGATGAGGTCTTTACCATTGTAATCCCACACCACTTTGATCATGGGAACTGTCTTCTTTCTCATAGCTTTCTCTTACCGATCCACAATCCAACCACAACCCATACTGCATCTTTCTTATTCCTGGTCGTGGGAAACCCAATCACAAAATCCATTGTGATGTGATCGCATTTCCATTCTGGTATGGGTAGTTTCTGAAGTAGACCACTGGGAACCTGATGTTCTGCCTTCACCAGTTGACAAGTGGGACACTTAGCCACCCACTCTGCAACATCAGATTTCATCCTCACCCAATGGTAGTACCTTTTCAGATCCCTATACATCTTGTTCAGTCCATGATGAACTGAAAACTTAGACTTATGAGCCTGTCTCATAATTTCTTCTTTGAGTTCCTTATCATTAGGAACACTGGCCCTCCATTGACCAAGATGGTACCATTGTCAGTTGTCTGGTACTCGGTCTTGTCATTGGCGGCTACTTTCTTTAGATTTTCATCCAGGCCCTGTGCTTGCCTGATCCTGGTCAGGAGATCGGCCTGGTTCACTGTCTCCAACCCCAATGGCTCATCTGAACCAACCAAGGTGTTGAGGTTCAAGGACCTGATCATCCCTTCCAGTTCATCCGCCTCCCTCTCAGATGACACTTCTGCCCTTCTGCGGCTCATAGCATCAGCCACTAGGTTAGCTTTCCCAGGATGATAAGCTATGTCCAGATCATAATCTGCAACAAACTCAATCCATCTCCTCTGCCTTAAGTTTAACTCAGGCTGAGTGAATATGTAATTCAAGCTCTTATGGTCTGTGAGTATTTGCACCTTGGCACCATAAAGATATGATCTCCATATCTTTAATGCAAATACTACTGCAGCCATCTCCAAATCATGGGT
>NC_027749.1:41351243-41354552 GCF_000695525.1 Brassica oleracea var. oleracea
AGTTTCATTAACCTCAGTAGGAAGAGTTGGACCCACTGGAAGTCCGGTTACATTGCCCACCTGCTCCACCTGAGCGGGTAGCACTGTGGTTGGAATGGTTCCAGCTGGTAACCCTCCGGTCTGTTCAGCACCATCCTACCCCACTGCTCTAGACGCTCCAGTTGCCTCCTTCCCTTCCCGAGATTTATACTTTCTTGTACCCTTAGGAGTTACCAACACAAACAAAAGGTTAGTCCACCACTGAACACACAAACCTCAATCACTCCTAAGTTAATCAGTACAAAAGATTACTTAGAACCCAACTATCTCACCATGAGTCCAAACGGCCAAGTGTGTGGTGAACCAATAACCCAACAAATCCTAGAATCAAGAATGCTCTGATACCAACTTGTAAGACCCGATCCTGGATTCCCCAATCCAACCAGACCGCAGCCTCACCAAACAATACAACCAGTTTCATTTACATATTCAAGTTCAAGTGTTAAAAAATTCTAAGTCTTTTTCTTAGTTTTGAAGTTCCAACATTGACTAAGGCAAATAGGATATTTCATAGATAATAACCAAGGTTCATACATCATTCATCATCCTAATAAATAGACCACACACTAGAATCGCATAAGTTCACAAGTTGCACAATAGGCTACAATAATTACACAATTTTCCGAATCAACCCAATCACCACACATCTTCCCATGGCCGCGATCCTCATGGTGCTTTTCCCTTACCACGGTCCATTTCTGGTCCTGGTTCCAACACAGACAAACACACAATCACAAGGTTATATTACAAAACAAGAATCAGTTCACATTGCATGGTCAGATATTGCGTGAGAAAGAGAGATGAAAGGGAGTAAGAGGAACAAACTGATCAAGAAGGGATCAACGTTATATCACTAATCATTTCAAGCAACAACAAACGCAAGAACAATCCCCCCTGGCTCATCAAGACAGGAATCAGAGAGAAAGAGCGAGATCACACTAGAGGTTACATGACATGGGGAAGAAGATGAGGAATATCTTAGCCTAGAACCAAACATATTACCCAATTCTATTTTTATTTTTCTTTCAATTTACCAGCTTCATCACTCTTGATAAGAAAATGTATATGTACTGGCACTTGTATATTTCAGAAGAAGAAAAAAAGTTCATCTCAGAAGTCTATGATTTCATTGTAGAGCAATGTTCACATTCGTCACGTCACGTACCTTTGAGTATTCGATATGCTGAACATAGAAGCTGAATGGAGAATCATTCATTCATTCCAAGGAAGAGAAGACAGAGAATCTTCAGAAGTCTCTAATCCCATTCCCATCCTCTACTCGGTTCTTTCCAGCCATCCAAGCTGTAATAAGAGAGAGGCACAAACCAAAAAAAAAGTGAAGAAAACCACAAATAACGACCACAATTACAATTGCTAAAGAAGGTAAGTGTATGAGCAGAGCAGAGCAGACAAGAGGAGAAAAGATTTCCAGAAGAAGGGTATAGCAACATTGAGTGATGAGAAAAGAGCCGAGCCTCTTGAGGAGGAATAGTGAACATCCACATAGCCATCATCAAACTCCATAGGTCAGGTTCGTTGGAGGTTGAAAGAGAGGACCCCAAAAATTTGTCAAGGGTAGTTCCACTTCCACAGGGGTTTTACTGGCGGTGGAGGCCCTAGGGGCAAAGGTTGGTTACTTGCTGCAGTCTTGTTAACAACCTGCTTGAATTGAATTTGAATTTGAATTTGAATTTGAATTTGAATTTGACAACAAGTCATTAGCTTAGTATGTTGTAATCCCTTTTGCTTTCAAATCATTTTACAAGCAGTAAGGACCAATCAATAGTTACAAGTAACAGTGTTGGTTAACACAAGCTCTCTGCATCTACTCTTATGGCAAAAATGGCTTACCGAGTGCAGAAGACGAGGAGGAGGAAGGAAAAGTAGATTCCGGTTCTCCTACACTCGACCGAATCTAGAACGACGACCTAGTCTATGACCATGAATGTTGAGCCGGTCATAAGTACCAATGGGTCGAGCTGCTCGCGGTTGGTGTTCTGCCCCGTACGGTTGATCTTCCATATCAATATCGAATCTCTGCAAGTGGGCTTGTTGTTCTTCTTCTCTTCTAGCTCTAGCACACTCCCTCTCAAAAGCTCTGATGTCTGCTACTATTGGAACTAGGTTTGATGGACCTCTGCTCCTCAAGTTCATACACCTGAAAGTGAAAGGTAGGTGAAGAAGAAGAATCAGTAACAAAACAAAATTAAAATGACTTAGTCTCAAGCAAGTGACTAAATCTCAATGTTTAAATCTACTCAGAATTTGGCAACGGCGCCAATTTGATGGTAAGAGTTTTCAAGGCTCCCAAGACAAATGTTGTAGTATAGTGAATGTCGAACCAGTTCTGAGGGATATCAAAGCAATGAGAATGCAAGTACTCACTTAATCTAAGCGCAACCAATGATTTAGATGAGTTTTAAACTACTACTAATACTAGAAAACAATTACAGAATGATACTTTCTTGACTAAGCGAAAAGAGAACTCATAGGCATAGGGATTAGACCTTGGGTGATCAAGTATCGAACTAAGGATGACAAATGATCAATCAAACTATCGACCTTAAGCCTAGACACAATTCTAAGCAAGCTCTATGTCTAGATGAATGCTCATTTGCTAACATATCTCAAACATCAAATGTCTTTGGTTGAATAATATGAAAGCAATCATTACTAACAAGTCTATTAGCTATCTTAGCACCTTTAACAACAAATGTCTTTGGCAAAGTATACTAAAAGCCTAGGAGAGTTGTCTCAGACATTTCATCAAACACCTTTCGGGTGGGAAATGCCTATTGATCAACTTTTGAGTGGCCAACTCAGAAGATGCATTAAGAATACTCTACTAGCAAGGAACAAGAATGATCTACACTAAAACATCCTAGAACTAACCTAATCACCCTTAATCTCCCTAACCCATGAATTCAAAAGGTGATTACTCACTAATCTCCATGATTCCTCTTAAACCCATATTGGATTTCAGATTAATCATGTAGAGAAATAGATAAGAAATCAACAAGAACACAAGAACATAACAATCAAAAATCCAAGAGATGAACTTCTCAAGAGAATTTTTGTGGTTTTTCTTAAGAACAAAAGATCATCAGCCTCTGGTGGCTACCCAAGATGTTTAAAACGTAGGTTTTTGAAAAGTGAAAACGTGCATAATGAAATGACCAAAAGGCCCTTGAGAAATCATAAGTTCGAGCAGAAATAAGACGCGGAGCGACCTCCGCTCGTCGCTCCGAGTAGTCGCTCCACACTTCGGGA
>NC_027749.1:41354831-41360323 GCF_000695525.1 Brassica oleracea var. oleracea
GACTTCGGGAGCGACCTCAGTGGGTCGCTCTGAGAGGTCGCTCCGGGCTTTGTTTTGTGTCGTCTCGCCATGGAAACGCGAGCGACCTCGGAGCGTCGCTCTGGCAAGTCGCTCTGAGAGGGGTGTCTCATGATAGAAACGCGAGCGACCTCTCCATGTCGCTCTGGCTTGACCGCTCCGGGATGTGTGTCACATCGACTTCACGGCGTCTCTTTGGTGCGCTGCTCGTCCGTTGATCGCTTTAAACACTTCTTTTGAGCTCCAAATGCACCCAAATGCCTTCAAGAACTCCATGTGGTACTCCAATACCTGATAAAGACTCATGTATGCAAAATGCAACCTAAACATGGCTAAATCCTAGTCTATATGATCAAAATGCACATGGGTGAATGGATAAAACAATGTAAATATGCAAGATATCACAAGTTGAAAGTGCTTTCTGATACATTGTCTTTATCTGAATCGAGTCTATCTACTCATGATCATTGTTCTGTTTGTCCTTTAGTTAAACAGAAGCGTGTCTCTTTTCCATTTTTCAATCATAAAACTGAAAAACCTTTTGAGTTGTTACATTTGGATACTTGGAGACCCTTTTCCATTGAGTATGTTCATGGTTACAAATTTTTTTATACTATTGTTGATGATGCAACTCGTGTTACTTGGGTTTATATGATTCGCAATAAGAGTGATGTTGCTGTTATTTTCTCTACGTTTCTTACTCATATTACAACTCAATATAATGCTAAACCGAAAGCTATTAGAACTGATAATGCCCATGAACTGCGTTTTCCTGATTTGTTGCTAAACATGGCTTCATTCATCAATTTGCTTGTGCTTATACGCCTCAACAAAACTCTGTCGTTGAGCGTAAGCATCAACATCTCTTAAATGTGGCTCGCGCATTGTTATTTCAATCCAACATTCCACTTGTGTATTGGCCTGATTGTGTGAGTACTGCTGCTTTTTTGATAAATAGAAAACCTTCGCCATTGCATAACAATAAGACTCCTTATGAACTTCTTTTGCGAAAACTTCCTAATTACAAAATGCTTCGTGTATTTGGATGTCTTTGCTATGTTAGCACGCTGTTGAACGATCGTCACAAATTTAGTCCACGAGCTCGTGCTTCAGTTTTTATAGGTTATCCTTCGGGTTACAAAGGTTACAAAGTTTTGGATCTTGAAACGCATTCCATTTCTATATCACGCAATGTCGTTTTCCATGAAAAAGTTTTTCCATTTCATGATTCTAACTCCTCTATGTTTGATTTCTTTTCTCATATTGCGTTACCTGCCTTTGTTCCTTTTGTTCATGTTTCTTCTGAACGTGTTATTGCATCTCATCCTCCATCTGCATCTCATCATCCATCAACATCTCTTCCTCCATCTGCATTTCATCTTCCATCACCATCTTATCCTCCATCTGCATCTCATCATCCATCTAATGTTGTTCCAGTGGTTTATGAAACTGTTACGACAGAAACTGCAATGGTTCCTTGTCATGCTGAGAGACCTCGCAGACAGACTAAAACCCCATTGTACTTATCTGATTACCATTGCGCTATTTTACTATCTCATTCATCTCATTTACCCTCTCATCATACTACACCTTACCCTCTTTCCTCTGTTCTGACCTATAAAAGAGTTTCTCCATCCTTTTATCAATTTCTCTTATCATTCTCTGTGGAAACTGAACCCAAAACCTTTTATGGGGCCATGACTTTTGAACGGTGGAGAGGTGCTGCGAATGATAAACTCAATGCCATGGACTGAACAAGACTTTGATTGTTGTCTCTCTTCCTCCATGGAAGAATGTGGTTGGCTGCAAATTGGTTTTCATCATTAAGTTTCGACCTGATGGCACTATTGAGCGTTACAAGGCTCATTTAGTTGCTAAAGGTTATACACAACAGGAGGGTGTTGACTATAATGAAACCTTTTCCCCTGTTATCAAGCAAACCAGTGTCAAGCTCATGTTGGCACTTGCAGCTTCTAAAGGATGGAAGTTATCACAGATGGACATATCCAATGCTTTCTTGCATAGCACACTTGATGAGGAAATCTATATGTCTTTGCCTTAAGGATATACTCCTGGTCCAAATGAAGTTTTACCTCCCAATCCTGTTTGTCGACTTCACAAGAGTCTCTATGGCCTTAAGCACGCCTCACGCCAGTGGAATCAGACGTTCACAAAGGTTCTTGTTGATGCTGGTTATACTCAATCTGAGTCTGATACAAGTCTTTATGTTAAAGCTTCTCCTACGGCTTTTGTTGCTGTCTTGGTATATGTGGATGACATTGCCATTGCTAGTAATAATGATGAGGAGCTTTCTGCATTGAAGTCGACACTTGTTGCTGCTTTTAAGATCAAGGATCTTGGTCTTATGCGGTTCTTTCTTGGGCTGGAAATTGCGCGTTCTGTCTCTGGCATCTCTGTTTGCCAACGCAAGTATGCTTTGGACTTACTAGAGACTGTTGGACTTCTTGCATGTAAACCTGCGAGTGTACATATGGATCCTTATGCGCATTTGAGTCTGGAGGATGGTACTCCTTTACCTTCTGCTCGGCCTTATAGAGAACTCATTGGTCGATTGTTGTACTTGACGATAACACGTCCTGTCATCACTTTTGCAGTTCACAAACTGAGTCAGTTTCTCCAGCGACCTACTGATGTTCATCTACAGGCTGCTCATCGATTTCTTAAATATGTGAAAGGCAATCCTGGTCAAGGTTTGTTCTATCCTTCGAATTCTGAGCTATGTTTGAACGCTTTCGCCGATGCTGATTGGGCTTCTTGTCGAGATACTCGTATTTCTACTACTGGTTATTGCGTTTATCTCGGCACTTCTCTCATTTGCTGGCGTTCTCAGAAGTAGAAGGTGGCTAGTCGGAGTAACACTGAAGCGGAGTATCGTAGTTTGGCCGATGTCACACGAGAGATCTTATGGTTTCAGAAGTTGTTGCGTGACTTTCACATTGTTGTTACTGCGACTGCTAAGTTGTTTTGTGACAGTAAGTCAGCCATCTACATCGTCACGAATCCTGTTTTTCACGAGAGGACCAAACACGTTGAGCTTGATTGTCACATTGTGCGTAATCAGCTGAAAGCTGGAACTCTCACTGCGATTCATGTTACTAGTGTTAATCAGCTCTCCGATATATTAACCAAGCCTCTTCATCCTTCTCCATTTCATTTTCTGCTTGGTCGACTCTCGGTTTCAAGCCTTTATCTTCCTCGTGATCCAGATTAAGGCTTGAGGGGGGCGTATCAGATATAGTGTAGGTTAGCATGTGGTGTATGTTAACAGTTAGTTGTACAGTGTAAGTTAGCTAACCACACTTGTATATAAGCTAGAAACAGAGTGTACGGTAAGCTTTAATGTGAGATTCATATTCATAACAAACTCGTCTTCTCTCTCGCATTCTTTCTAGTTTTTTATTTCTCAATATTCTTGATAATCTATCTTTTGGTATACCGTATGTTTATATGTTTTGTTTTGTTAAATCTTGTGTTTCAGAAAAAAAAATGTTTCAAAAAACAGAACTAGCGTCTTCTTTTTTGTGTACCTAGCGATAAGATATTAAAATTACAAATGCGTACTGAATAAGATATATTTAATTACATGAAATCTAGCTTAGATTTTGGTTTGGTGGTAAAACAAAATTTTAGCAAGGTGGGTCATAGGCTCATAGCTATTTGAATGGGACACTATTAAAATGTCTGCACAAATCGGGATACATTTCTCCTGGTCACAAACTAATCATCTCACTTTTTCTTTCCCTTTTACCTTTCCTTTATACTACTAATTTTCTAAATTTCTAACTCCATCTTCATTTTCCAACTTCTTTATAAAATAATAATTCATGTTTATTGAAAGTTCATTAAGAAATAAACCTTTGTGTTACCCTAATCCTAAATTCTTAATGATAAGGCATTCAGGAGAAATCCATTTGAGAATTCATATAGTTCAACTGATCTTTGTGGTTTTTTCCCCTTTGGTTCAAATAGCTTTTTATATTTCTTTCCACAAATAATTTGGGAGTTTGTAGATAATCTATCCCTTTATTTTTTTGTCTTTTTCCTTGTACTGCACTTAGAGTTCAATCAATAAACCATACAATGCTACAGCCTACAAGCAAATGAGTGGTGGGTCTCTCACGTGTGTTCACTTGCAAAAGAGACCTCTTTCACGGAAGCACAGTTAGACAACAGTCACTTAAGCTCTCTTAAAATATTGTATTATTTCCGATCTCTAATTGATCCCAGTATTAGTTGTGTAGACGCAAGCCTTGGGCCATTTCGAATAATACGAACAAGTTTACAGCTAATACGGTGGAGACGTATTTACAACGAATAACCAGAAGTTTATGATACGGGTTTTATGTGCAGAGAAACTAGCTTTGACTTTTGCATTACGTGGTTCTTTAACTAACGATAAAATAAATAAAATAAACGTTTTACTGTCTAGAAATCAAGCAATTTATATGTCTAAACCAGTCATATATTCGGGATGTGAAACCAATTATGTATGATGTCATGTTTGATTCACCTCAAGATGTCAGAGCATCTTTATCCGGGGTTCTCAGTGAGGTTCTTAGTACGTGAACCCCTGCAAAACCCTTAAAGATCGGTTACAAAAACTACTAATTAAGAACCGATTTTAGTGAATTTTTTACACTGTTTGCGGATTCCACTGACTAGTGGCGGTCTACGATTGATTTGTTTTTAATTTTTTTTTTTAGACAAAAAAAACCTAAGAAATCAAAATGGGTTTCTTAGGAATAAACATGCTATTATGATGTTTGATTCAACAACAATCACTACAAGAAAACATATGCTTAACGACGAAAATTAACGAGGAAAAACAATCCTCGTAAATTTGCGTCGAATTTACGATGAATTTACGTGAAAAACTAAAGTCATCGTTATTTCCTCGTAACGTAACGACAAAACTATTTCGTCGTAAAGTGGATGTAATTTTACGAGTATTTTACGAGGAAAAACTATTTCCTCGTAAATACGACGTAAATTTTGCGTGGTATTTACGAGGGAATAGTTTACGTGTATTTAGCGAGGAAATTTTTGAATCCACCAACTTCATAGGTGTTACACGTTTTTTTTGCCCACCTAATTAATTTTCGTCGTAAATTCATAGGAAAATTACAACTACCAGATTCGAATTTTCCTATAAATATGGATGTTTGAACATCATTTTAAACACACCAACAACAAAAAACGTGAAAGAAAAAAAATGGCTGGCTCCGGGACTATTTACGAGTTGCGGAAGTGGATGTATATGCATAGAGATGCTAACGGGAGAGTGACGAAAGAATACCTTGCGGGTCTGGAGACATTTATGCATCAAGCAGATTCAACACCGCTCGCCCAAGAAAGTGGTAAGATGTTCTGTCCTTGTCGGAAATGCAACAATTCGAAACTGGCAAACCGTGAAAATGTTTGGAAGCATTTAATAAATAGAGGTTTCACGCCAA
>NC_027749.1:41365331-41368356 GCF_000695525.1 Brassica oleracea var. oleracea
CGAGGAAACTCTTTCAAGGTATTTGCGTGTAGGTTACGAGGAACTATTTTCGAGGTATTTACGAGGTATTATAGCGACGTCCTTACGTGGAATATTGACGTGGTCTTTACGACGAATCGTCCTACTTCGTCTTTACGACGAAATATATTCCTCGCTAAGTTACGACGAATTAGCGAGGAAATATGTGTTACGACAGACGTGTAACGAGCAAACGCGTTTCCTCGCTAATTCGTCGTAAAGCCTCTCTTACGACGAATTAGCGAGAAAAACCGCCATCGTTAAGATTATGTTTTCTTGTAGTGAATTAATTAATATTTGTGTTTTAAGGTTTTCTAACGGGGTGGGGGGGGGATGATTAAGTATTTAAAGCATGGATCCAATCAGGTTTGATTAATTCAATATCAAAAGAATATAATATATCAGTGTAGTAGTTGAACGTCCGTTTTCATGTTTGAACTCCGCAGCTGAATCCTCAAATTATCACTTCGACGGTTTCAGATATACATCCACTTGGGTTCTTTTATACCTTACGAGTATTTTTTTTTCATTTTAATTTCATGGTTTCATCTTAACGAAATACACAAAACTTGTTTTTATGGTTTGGGAAATGTTTAAAATGACATGGCTTTACGCCTTTACCCATAATAATATAATTATACACTAATATCTGGTGTAAATTATCTGCTACAATTTATAAAAATTATAATAAGATTTATTTTTTGGAGAAAGATACGTAAATAAGCTTTTTTTATGTCCATGATGTTATTATGCTTAAGATTAAAAATTTCATGGATAATTGGGTGAGAGTTAACTATAAACTAGATCTTGATCCGCGCAACCGTGCGGATGTTATTTTCAGTTTTATATGCATATATATTTATTTTAGATCATTAGTGGTATACATTTTTAATTTTAATCATATATTTAAATGTTTATATAACTATTTCAAATACAATAGTTTACATGTTGTAAATAATCAATTGTTTAAAACCGTCACATGTATTTGTTGCTTCTTATTATATATTTATCTTATTGTATTTGTATTTAGTTATTAAACAAATTAATATGTGCATGAAAATACATATTTGAAAATTAGTTTTTATTTAATTTATGTTAAATTTTTACTCGCCCTTCAAAACTGGATTTCCTTTTAGTAATATTTTTATGTTTAATCATTTTATATAATATATTATTGTATATACAAAAGTCTAAGATATGTTAATTTGTATACTTGTATTGTAATCTGCTAATGTTAAGCCGTTAGGTCATCATATTGTATTTTAACATAAATATTTTATATTTATGAAAATAAAATTTATAAATCTATCATTTTAATATAATTTTATCATATCTTGTTCAATATAGTAATTTTATTTTAACATGATTGATTATGATTATAAAATAGATAAAAGTAGGATATAATTTTTATTTTTAATTTTATATACAATAATTGTATATATATATTAATAGTTCATTGCTAATTACGAAATTAGTGAAAATATTCACATAAACATATTTAAAATTATGATATTGTTAAAATACTAACGTAATAATTTTATTTTAATATGATTTATTGTGATCATATAATAGATAAAAATATAATATAATATTTATTATTCATTTTATAAATGATAACTGAATAGATTAATGTATAATAATATTTCAAATCTAATTACGAAATTAGTGAAAATATTTACATATAATTTTTGAAAATTAAGATCTTGTTGAAATCTTTTTAAACATTTTTTGAAAATTTTAATATATATATATATATATTTAAATGAAAAAATATCAGAAAATATTATGATTAAAGTAGTTCAAAGATTTTATAGATAATTAGTTTTATTAAAATACATTTAATAAAAACATTTATGGATGATCCAACTTAAAAATCACATATGAAATGAGATTGTGACTTCTATTTTAATAGAATATATTATTTTCTATAGAAATTGAGTTTATACATATTTATTGTACTGATATTTATGCTGAGTTTACAAAATATTATTAAAACAATTGTATCTATATCTTTACTACAACATAAAAATAAAATCATACTAAATAGGTTTATATAACTATTTTATTTGCTGACAAAAAAAAAACTATTTAATTTTATTTTAGATGCACTTTTGAAATAAATTTAAATAAAATATTTTTTTAGTTATAAACAAAACAAAATTAGAAATAACAAAAATAGTCTTCCATCCAATAAAACCACCTTATATAACAATTGTGATTTTGACCAATGTGTTATTCTCTTTTTTTTATATATATAGAAACGTACTATTTGTTGTGGAATCCCAAGGAACCTGTCAGCAAATCAAAACATTGAAGGTGACAAAATCCAGTCTTGTCTGACTTTGAACGCTGAGTTTTCAAACCTTTCTTTTCTTCTATTAGCAAACTCAAAATCGTTACGTGCAAACAACCGCGCACGTGCGTCTCCACCGCAATGTTTGATATTTTCTTCAAAAAGAAGAGGATAATAATTCTTCGTTTTTTTTTGTCCCAAAAAAAAAAAGAAGAGGATAATAATTCTTTTAATTATTTGTTTTCTCACAATAGAAGAGAGAATTCAAAGTTCACTTCAAATAAATGAATCATCACCTTCTTTCTATCAGACTCGAAATTGAATCCAGTTAATCATTTTAGAATGCTGAGTAGTTGTCACGTTGACTGAAAATTTGTTGGTGAAAATTGTTGGTTTTGTATCATTGGTCAATGGTCAATGGTCAATTATAATTATCCTTTTCCACTGAATTTTGTAATTCTTTTGTTCAACCATTTATGTAATATAATGATATTCATGACCCTTTTTATATAGATTTATATGGAAAATAGTTAATTACTTGTGAGATGCTAAATAAGTCGTCTTATAATACGACCAACAAAAAAAAATTGACTGGCTTTACTAGATTTTGAGCAACAACTACTAATAATGATAATGGAGGCCAGATTTGTACAAGAAAACGACATGCCGTTCATGTTAGGACAAATCTCCAAAATAGCACTTTTCTAAGTTTAT
>NC_027749.1:41368412-41369895 GCF_000695525.1 Brassica oleracea var. oleracea
CTAAACCCTAAACTCTAAACCCTAAACCCTAAACCTTAAACCCTAAAATCTAAACTCTAAACCCTAAACCCTAAATCCTAAACCCCACCCTTTAACTCTAAACCCTAAGTTTGTGACTTTTGATAAAACATTAAGTGCTATTTTTGTGACTTTTGACCTTGAATGCTAGTTTGGAAACATAAACTTGATTTAGTGCTATTTTTGTCTTTTTCTCTTCATGTTACATGATTTGGATGTTCATTAAGATTTGTTACCATATAATCATTGCTAGTGTTACCAAAAAACCATTGTTTTTGGCACCTTAATTGTTGTATTGACACGACAAAATAAACTGTTGTATGATAACATGATCTCTGTAACCTCGTGTATTGGAGTATATAGACTAAAGTTTATAACCCTCTTTTATGCAATTCTAGAATTATGAGGATATTGTTATCTTCTTTTATGTAAAGCGACAGCCAAATTGATCGGTTTACATCCTTAAAGAATATATATAGTTACAAATTTGTGACTTTTAACACATATTATATTGTAATAAACTCAAAACATTATAACCAATCTAATAAAATTATGAATTTGGTCCGACATGCATAAACCAAAAACGATTCGTTATCTTGATTGGATGGATGATGTGCTAATCCCATATTTAAAGTGAAATCATTATAGAAAAGACAAAAAAAATCTTTTACTGTAAAATACTTTTGAATTGAAAATTTCATGTTAGTTGTATTGTTATAGGGAATGATTGTAACAATATTGTGCCGATTACAAACAGACAAAATATTATAGGGAAAGGATGACACGTCAAGCCGTTTCTAGCAGAAACTGGAAGCGTCCTTCTGCTCCTCTCTCGTAACTTTTAACCAGGTACAAACCCAGGTACACAAACATCTGTTTGTTTCCATGATGAATAGTGCCACGAATAACTCGAACTGGAGCTTTGTGTTTCATGTTATTCACCAGAGCCATGTTACCTTTCAACAAACCTTTTCCTACCCCAGAGTACTGGTCACCCTTGAAAACGTTACGGTACTGGCTTCCTTCTGAAGCTACAATACTTGTAGCGAAGATCAATCCTGTACTCATTTCCTGACAGTCAATTCCACTCATAATCCCAAAATGTAGACCAACCACGCTCATCTCAGTTTTGTACTCGAACTCGTCACCAACTAGGATACCAGGAACTTCTCCTACCCTATAATCTGTGTTAACACACATGTTCTGCTCCTTGAGCATCATCCTAACGTCGTGATCAATACGTGTTGTGCGTTTAGCTTCAACATCAACCAAGAGCTCCTTGAAGATTATCTTGAAAAGCCTACGAGCTTTGCTCACTTTCTCACGAGGGCAAAGATCCCTCTCCATTAGTGGGATGGTCACCCCACTATGTGTTTGACTCTGTCTCTTATTCCTAAGAGCATCATCATATTTAGACCTGCGGTCTGAACAATAATAATGGAGGAACAGAGGATCAGAAGAAGAA
>NC_027749.1:41370078-41382899 GCF_000695525.1 Brassica oleracea var. oleracea
TACACAAACATCTGTTTGTTTCCATGAGTGAACCCACGAATCACTCGAACTTTAGCTTTGTGTTTCATGCTATTCACCAGAGCCATGTTACCTTTCAACAAACCTTTTCCTACCCCAGAGTACTGGTCACCCTTGAAAACGTTACGGTACTGGCTTCCTTCTGAAGCTACAATACTTGTAGCGAAGATCAATCCTGTACTCATTTCCTGACAGTCAATTCCACTCATAATCCCAAAATGTAGACCAACCACGCTCATCTCAGTTTTGTACTCGAACTCGTCACCAACTAGGATACCAGGAACTTCTCCTACCCTATAATCTGTGTTAACACACATGTTCTGCTCCTTGAGCATCATCCTAACGTCGTGATCAATACGTGTTGTGCGTTTAGCTTCAACATCAACCAAGAGCTCCTTGAAGATTATCTTGAAAAGCCTACGAGCTTTGCTCACTTTCTCACGAGGGCAAAGATCCCTCTCCATTAGTGGGATGGTCACCCCACTATGTGTTTGACTCTGTCTCTTATTCCTAAGAGCATCATCATATTTAGACCTGCGGTCTGAACAATAATAATGGAGGAACAGAGGATCAGAAGAAGAAGAAAACTCAAAATCAAGTTGCAAGCACAGGACTTATGTTGAGACTTTTGGTGAGTCTTGAGTGCAACATTGGAAAGGGCTTATTGCGATTACTGTTTGGGGCTAAAATTAGTGGTATTAGAAGTAGGGATGGTAATACAGACGCATCAGCTGTAGTCTTTAGCACACTCTTTACAGCCTTCTGCGTTGGCACACAAATATTCAGAAAATGTTTTTGTGCTTCTTACTCAATGAAATTGACAACGAGTATCAACTCTTTGATCATAAGATTCTTAGAACATTTCAGACCCTGAGATAATTGAATGAAAAGTGACTATAGATTTGTAATATATGTGAATAAGACAAGTAATAATGAGCCAAACTAAGTTACCACCGGATCTGAGACAAACAGAGAAGTTGCTCTAATTTGAGCTTATTTTATCTTCGGTTGCCAATACAATATCTCAAACACAATGTCTTTTAAACTAAACTCGTTCAAATCGATTTTTGAAGAAACACAATTTGTTGGAGGTTTGTTTTGCAAATAAATTAACCCTAATTAAGAAGCTATATATGCTACACAATTTGTTGGGGGTTAGTTTTTAGGGGTTTTTATTTTTATTCTAATGTTGTTCTACCCTATGGAGCTTGTCACAACCAAGAAGTTAGAACCATGACCGTGTTGCAAAGCTACAAAACCTGAAGGAACGTATTTATCTCAAGAATATGTCCAACACGTTACAAAAATTAACCCATGATCATGTTGTTGACAAAAAAAGAAAGAAAGCAAAGCTTAAGAAAAAAACAAAAAGAATGAATAAAAGGATTTGATTCTTTTAATCTGGACACAAAAGTCAAAAACCTAGTCACGGAAAGGATGACACGTCAAGCCGTTTCTCTGACACGTCAAGCCGTTTCTAGCAGAAACTTGAACAGTCCTGCTCCTCTCTCCTCCGAGTATCTTTTAACCACATATAAGCCCAGATACACAAACATCTGTTTGTTTCCATGAGTGAACCCACGAATCACTCGAACTTTAGCTTTGTGTTTCATGCTATTCACCAGAGCCATGTTACCTTTCAACAAACCTTACTGTATTGGCTTCCTTCTGATGCTGCGATACTTGTAGCCAAAGTCAATCCTGGACTCATTTCCATATAGTCAATTCCACTCATAATCCCAAAATGTAGACTAACAACGCTCATCTCAGTTTTGTACTCGAACTCGTCACCAACTAGGATACCAGGAACTTCTCCTACCCTATAATCTGTGTTCACACACATATTCTGCTCCTTGAGCATCATCCTAACGTCGTGATCAATACGTGTTGTGCGTTTAGCTTCAACATCAACCAAGAGCTCCTTGAAGATCATCTTGAAAAGCCTACGAGCTTTGCTCACTTTCTCACGAGGGCAAAGATCCCTCTCCATTAGTGGGATGGTCACCCCACTATGTGTTTGACTCTGTCTCTTATTCCTAAGAGCATCATCATCTTTAGACCTGCGGTCTGGACAATAATAATGGAGGAACAGAGGATCAGAAGAAGAAAAAACTCAAAATCAAGTTGCAAGCACAAAATGAAGTATATAAAAAGAAAGAAAAGGCACAAGGAACAAGGACCAATTTTATTACAGCGAAGAGCAGGAGGAGGTGAAGATAAACGTTGCAGCTCTGCTCTCTCAGTAAAGCTTAAGTTCCCGCTTGACTTGAAGGAGAAACTGCGTAAGCATTGGTGGAAGGCCCCGCTTGTCTTTGATTCACACATCCTGAAGTTGATCCCCTCATTGTTTCAAAACCTAAAAAGGAAAGTGAGACAATAAGTATGGAGGAGGAACAGAGGACCAGTTCCGTTTTTACCAGTGGCAAAGAACAAAAAGAAATATACAAAACAAAAGGGCACACGACGAGTAGAGAGTAGTGCGCTCACGGTTCTTTGCGCTCTTAGATTGGCCAGGAATATAGTAACGACTTGTCTTTGACTCTCTCTAGTCACATCATCATCAACATCTTTAAAGCTGCCCTCAAAGTTTCCTCTTTTCGAAGTTGATCCCGTTTCATTCATGTTTGAAAACCCTAACCAAGAAAATGGAGGAACAGAGGATCAAAAGAAGAAAAAAGGCACAAAAGATTTGGGAGTAGCAGTTTTAGTTCTCGTTGAGAACCTAAGCAACAATCACAAGAGAACCAATCGAAAAGACAAAAAACTCAGAGAGAAGGAAAAGAAAAGATTTTCTCAAAAACAAAGAAAGAAACTTTCGTGGCAAGAAAGTATGTTTGTTTCGACTTACTCAAGATTTTTGCCTCAGCCCCAACCCAGTAATGATTCCGTGAGAAGAAATTTCCAAGGTTTTTGGCGTTCTTGGATAAAGAAAGAAACAAAGGGGGAGATAGAGAGGAGAGAAACAATGTTTAACGGAAACTTAGATGGAGAGAGAGGGAGATTTGATTTGATTGATATTTGTTGGACTTTTTTTTTTTTTTTAAGTATTTGATTATATTGGGCCTTTTTAGCCTGGCCCAATTGTTGGGACTTTCTTTTCAGTTCGACCGTAGCCGCGACTCGTGGCGGTTCCCTTCATAATCCGTCGCCGACTCAGTCAAGAAAAGAGTCGTGCGCCGTTTCGGATTCTCACAACTTCGGAAACACCACAGACTGTGGTAATGCTCTTTGGTATCCTTTGCTTGCTAGGGTTTGGAACAGTTAAAAGCTAAACCAGACAGAAGACAGAACCATATACAAGGTTCCTCTATTTTATGAACTTGTTTGTGAGAGTGGAGACGACATTGTCTGTGGTGGGGGGTTTCCTTGTAGAATGGTAAAAAGAGGTTGGTGATTTGGATCTATACTCCATTACGATGGATGGGTCTTGCTCAGATGCTAAACTGTTGGACCAGATTCGTACAGTTTCTAGGCTAAAAAAAAGGAGAACTTCAGCTGCAGGAGATTGAGCTCCGAGCTCAGATGATGGCAGTGGAAAAGCCAGAGGAACTTTGATGTCTCGGTCTGCTGAGTATGAGAATAATGCTGCTAGAATGCAGGTTATTATTTACTCCTTTGATTGTTTTTTGTATTATCATTTAGCATTTCAATGTTGCGTAGAAGATGAAGTTGACTTTTATAGGAGCTACTTTGTGAAAAGGAGGGTTTAGGGGATCTGTTCGGGAGATGGAATAGATTTTCATATTGCAGACGACTTTTGGCAGCAGTTTTTGAATACTTTGGACCAGATTCAGAGTAAAACACGGCATTTGAGTACTTTGCGTGAGATTAAGAGTAGTACAGATCAGACGGTCAAGCTACTGACTGATGGACATGGATTTGGACCACATCCTTCTGCTGCCGGATCCTCCAAGAGACAGCGACTTGAGGAGGATGAAGAGAGAGGTGGCGATGGAGAAACAGAGAAGCTGCAGAAGAAATAGGAAGGTAACGATAAAGAAACAGAGAAGAATGAGAGAGGTGACAATGAAGAAGTAGAGAAGCTGCAGCATTAGAATCTACAATTGCCACAATGAACGCATGGACAGTTCTTACATTGCGTATGACACATATACATGTTGCTTACTTTCTTATTATCATCCTAGATGCTACTACTAGTACTAGCTACGCTGTTTGAAAAAACATTGGGGAGCAATTTTATTGTGTTTCTCGAAGCTTTGTATTGTGGAGGAGGGATAAACATGTAAACAGTTACAATCTGATGGAGTTTTTTTCATAATTCGGTTAATACTGTAGTTTTTAACCGATCTTTTCTGATACAAATATTTAAATGTCACATCGTCATACATATATAGGTACTATAACTTTTAAGTACCTAGCGTTAACACAAAAAAAAAAAAAAACCCAAGATAATTGAATGAAAATTGACTCTAGATTTGTAATAATATGTGAATAAGATAAGTAATAATGAGTCAAACTAAGTTACCATCGGATCTGAGACAAACAGAGAAGTGGCTCTAGTTTAAGCTTATTTTATCTTCAGTTGCCTTCTTCCACAAGGCAGTGGAGATAATAGTCTCAGCCCACTCCGATGTATTAGTGAATGCAAAGTGTGCAGTTTTGATTTCATTGTTGAGAAAGTATAAGGAATAATGCTTCACTTATACGTACATTTTGTGGAGATAGGACATAGAGGAAGTGGAGTAAAACCATTTGAAGACCATAAACAACCATTTTAAGATCATATTTTTGTGGTAAGAGATTTGTGTGTCTGCGTGTATACTACTTGTGTGGAATCTATGACCATGTCTTTTTTGAATTATATAATCTATGTATGACCATGTTACTCCCTGTTAGTGTTCAAACCTTTAGAAAATGGACGGCTAAGAAACAAAACTGTTTTGACGAATTTTTTAAGTGTTTTTGGGTTTGTATTTTAATTTAATGTTGTTCTACCTTATGGAACTTGTCTCAAACAAGAAGTCAGAACCAGAGTATAAAAACTCGGATCATGTGTCGTAGCGCTCCAAAACCTGAAGGACCGTATTTATCTCAAAGAGTATGTCCAACTCGTTACGAAACTCTAACCATGATCATGTTGTTGCGGCTCCTAAGGTTTTTTTAAGGTTAATAGAAGTTGTTCAAAAACAAACAAAAAGCACGAGTTTTGCGTGTATACTATTTGTGTTAAAAAAACAAAAAGCAGAGTTTAAAAACATTGATTCAACATGAATGACATATCAAAAGAAGGTATTTGGCGTGAGCGTGCTTGAGTTTTGGCGTGATTTCAAAGAAGTTATCAGAAAGTTGGATCGAGCAAGCGAGTGAGGAAGATTCATTTAATTCTAACGCTAGTGGAACAGACATATCAAAACACAAACTATGTTCGAAAAATGGAGGAAGAAGGTGAAGACAGAGAAGAGACTTAGACTGGTTCCTAGAATCATATAGTTTTCAGTACAAAAATGGAATTTGGTCTTGTCAAGTTTTGGTCCAGAGGAAGATGGTGATGATGTCTCAAATCGATTTTTGAAGAAACACAATTTGTTGGGGGTTAGTGTTGCAAATAAACTAACCTTAAGAAGCAATGCTACAGAGTGGTAAACTATGTCTTCCAAAGATGGGTCAGAAAAATCCGAGAAATTATTAAGTGAACCCTAATCACAAGGAAGGAGTGAAAGACAAGAAATCTGACATGAACATTAAAAATTGGAGAGAAAAAAAAAACTGAATTCAATAAGTTTGACAAAAAGAAAGAAAAATAGAAGAGATGCATGGTTGTCAATCATCATAATCAGAAAAAGTGCGGCAGAGAGGGCAAGTCTTGCTACGCCTCAACCACCTGGATATACATAGATCATGAAACTGATGAGAACAATTTGGCATGTCGAAATAGATTTCACCCCTCGGATTTAGCTCCTCCAAACAAATGCCGCATGTCTCCAACTCCTCGTCTTGTTCAGGGAAAGGAATATCGTCTCCTAGGAATCTGTGTGGGGTGACTGTGACGTATAGGGAGATGTATAATGGCCCTGGAACTCGCTCCTCGGCTGCTTTGGAAGCGATTATAACAGAAATATGATCGCATAAAACAGGGTCTAATTGGAGGAGAGGATTGATGTTGTGCGGATCAAAGCTACCGATGTCTTTTAGGAGGATGTGAGGGATTGGGAATGGAGGAGCCGGCTGTGATCCGATAATGTCCACGGATCCGTCACGCTGGTGTACGAGAAACACTTCTGTATCGCGCTTTAGTCTTATCTTTAAAGTGTTGGATGAACACTTGCATGACACAGTTGCCTCAATATCAATCGTTGCTTGTTCTCCACTCTCCAACATTATTAACGAACAATTTGCTCCTCTCTCAAACATTGTTTTTTTCTAACATTAGCACGCACAAGTAAATGAGAGAGGTTATTAAATAGTGGCCAAGATTTTCCTTTTTTTTCATTCTTTCTATTTTTATAATTTGGATGATAAAGAACGAATAAAAACCAAGCTTAAGCAAAAAAACAAAAAGAATTGAATAAAAGGAAAATCTTATAGTATATTTGATTCTTTTAATGACCTGTGAGCGTGTTGCATCAAGTACGTAAAACATAAACACACATCGTTTCTTGTCGCACAAGTTTCTTTCCTTTTTGGTCTTTTTGCGACTGGTGTAAGGCAGAACTGGTTTTGAGTTTTTGTCTTTTTGGTTATCTTGTGATTGTTTCGCCACGAGAGGGAACTTCAGCTATACAGGGAGAGCAAGAGAAGCAACGTCTATCTCCACCACCTCCTCCTCCTGCTCGCCGCCGTAAAATAAACATGCATGTGTTCCTTGTTCTTTGAGTTTCTCAGTGTGTCCAACCTAAAACTGTTTGTTGACATTGTCTTTGCTTCTGTTATAGCATTGTGGAATTCTCCAATTGTCCAGAGATACCCTGCTGCATCACCACACGTGCCGCAAGAAGCTACTAATAATGATAATGCTCTAGAGAACCAAAACCTTCAAGCCTCTCCAGCTTTCCACAGTAATTAAACTACTCTCAGCCTTCCTCTCTGTTTCTCCTTTTGTGCCTTTTCTGAATGTCAAACATTGTGTGTTGGTTTCTTATTGCAGACGACTTTTGGCAGCAGTTTTTGAATGCTTTGGACCAGATTCATAGTAAGACACGGCATTTGAGTACTTTGCGTGAGATTCAGAGTGATACAGATCAGATGGTCGAGCTACTTACTGATGGACATGGATTTGGACCACATCCTTCTGCTGCGGGATCCTCCAAGAGACAGCGACTTGGGGAGGATGAAAAGAAAGGTGGCGATAGAGAAACAGAGAAGCAGCAGAAGAAAGAGGAAGGTAACGACAACGAAGCAGAGAAGAATGAGAGAGGTGACAATGAAGAAGTAGAGAAGCTGCAGGATTAGAATCTACTATTGCCACAATAAACGCATGGACAGTTCTTACATTAGCATAGTTTTTTTATTACCAGAACATATTGCGTATGACGCGTACATGTTGCTTACGTTCTTATTAACATCCTAGACGCTACTACTAGCCACTCAGTTTTTTAAAATCATTGTATTGTTGAGAAGAGATAAACATCTTATATATTAAAACAGAAGTCACGACATTGATTCATGTGTGATTTTTCTAAAAATGGACATAATTGACCTATTCATAGAAAATCATGTTACATTTAATCTCTATTCTTATCATTTAAATTTTAGGGCCTACCAGAAATTTTTATTGGGCTATCAATAATTAGATTTAAACAATAGATTATCCATTGGATTTATAGATAGTATAAATTAAATAGATATAATTTAATGTTGTAATACTATACCTCCATATGTTAAATATTTGTCGATGTTAACTTTTAAAATTATAAAGAATTTTTTTTAATAACAAAAGTTATATTATCTAACAATGATTAATCTTTACTACCTTAAACCATTGAAAACAAATTTTAAACTATATAGTTTATTTTAAAAATTAAACAAAAACTAAATGTTTAATTATTTACTCGATAATATAAATCTATGAAGCGAAAAGTTTAATTTTAAAAAAAACTTTCTAAATTTGTGAAATGTTATCTTTGAATATGACAATAAAACAATATTTTACTAATCTTTATATATATAGTTACGATTTTAACAATGAAATAATAATCCGAAAATATATATATAGAAGAAGATACAAATACATGTGAAAATTTGAAACAATCAATTCAATAAAAAAAATATTCCGTAAACTTATTATGTTTTAAAAATTGATAGACACATATATATTATAATATATATCAATTTTGAATTGAAAACAAAATATTTATATAAAAATAAATGTAAACAAAAATCGTCGAGATCTAGTGTAACAAGTTAAATCTGAAGTATTTTTTTAATAATTTGGTTAATATGTTAGTTTGTAATCGATCTTTTCTGATTTAAATACTTGAATGTCACATCATAGTTTGGCACTATAATTTGGGAAGGCTAATCATCCAAAATAACAATGACCACCCCACGCAGCAACAACGAGTCTTAACAAAACACCCTTCCTTCCTCTCAAGATCGTGGACGTAAGGTTTCAAAATTCAAACCATGCGCCACTTGACCAGCACAAGCAACCCACGGGTTGATCGGAACAGGCTGGTGATGGTTTGATGATGATGGCCCAGCAACACGCTCACACGATGGACACATGATGAGTGTAGTTGGTGGAGTAATTTGACCGTAGATCTGTGGAGACAGCTTGAGAGTTCGACGCTCCATAGCCTCTTTGATTTTGTTTAATTTTATATTATTAAAAAGAAATTGAACAATCATATTAAACATATAACACAAAAATTTATATTTTTCTTATAAATTATATTTTGAATTTTTAAAACGCCAACAAATTACTTCAAGGCTAAAATCTCACATTGAAAATTTAGTGATTAATGATTTATTTGTTTTTTGTTCAAGCAAGATGCAAATGATCATAAATCGTATGAATATAAAGTTTCATTAATAAATTTTCATATATATATATATTATATATCATTTAAATTAAATGATCTACTATATAAAAATATATAAATATGTTAATTTTAAAATTTGCATTGAAAAATTACTGCTATCTTAATATTTTAATTTTGAATTTTGTATTGAAAAAAATCTCACATTAAATGCTTTGTGATTAACGGTTTAAATTTTTGTTACAGTAAATATACAATGTTAATAAAATCATATGAGTAGAAGTGTTAATAATACATATTTTATATTAAAATATACTCTATATATATATATATCCATGTTAATATCACTGAAGTTTATTTATATACCATATAAAGTAAATAAAATGATTCTTTTGATTTATTTACGAAAAACATGATCGTAAATAGACAAAATGTATTGATTTTGATTTGTGTGTTTACTCTAATTTATATATTTTTATTTATATAAATAATTTTTTTTAATATCTGGTTTCTAATATGTTATTTGATTCTGACAATCTCATAAATACATTTTTTCAAATCGAAGTGATTTTTAATATTGAAAGCACTATATATATATTATTTCCCTCTGATTAAAAAATTTAGTATTGATTTTTATTCCTTAATATTTTTAATAAAATATCATCACAATGTTCTAATTACCTCATTTTAAGTTTGTTCGAAGAATGAAAGATTTGATCATTCATCTAATATTTGTTTCTCCCTAATACCCTATCTAGCTATTATAATTTTAAGAATGAGAGATATTAACTATTTATATAAGTTTTATGGTTTGTCATTTAATAAATCCAACAATTTTTAGTGTATACAATATTTTACATAATACATATAATAGAATGGTAAAGTATTATATATTTTTTTATCGGTATACTCTTAAGTAACTAAACCTCAAAAGCGTAGGTTAATAAAATAAGTAATTTGTTTTGAAGTTCTAGAATTAGATGCTTTTTAGACCGAACTGGTGAATATATAATCACATCAAGCCCAGCCGCAAGGAGGAGAGAGAGTCGGTCAATGACCTAGCCGACTTAGAACTTAGGATGTTTTCATTTTCTATGTTTTAGTAGTTTTCCTATTTCATGTTGGATTATGATATGTACTCTTTCCATTTATCTTCATCTTGTAATCTTTATATAAAGGAACTCTTTTGATCATTAATAACAGAGAAATATTCAGTCTCTAAACTCTCTAATTTCAACACGTTATCAGCACGATAGACTCCAAAAACCCTGAGACAAAACCTAACCTAAAATCCGTTACACATAAACCCTAAAACTGGCGCAACTTAAAATCGATCGATCTCTCCAACCCTGAGAAACCAGACGAAGAGCCACATATCATCTTGAAGCTCTTGACGAGAAGAATCCATCAGCGCAAACCGTTTGTCGATCCGATCTCAGACGCGCCCACACTCGCAGAAACAATACGCGGTGCCATCTTGATCTTTTGGAACCCTAATCCCGAAGAACCCTAAATTGTTCTTGCTTGCGTTCCGGCTTGCAAACTCCGATCAAGCTCAGCTTCAGACGTTCCCTGTCCGTGATCAACGTCCTCAGCCTCAGCTCAGCTTGCGTCCAGTTCAGACCAAATCCCCGACCAGATGCAACCATCCGCGAGAAGAAACAAGCTCGCGATAGCCTCATCTCGCAACCCCGACTGCACGCGTTCGTCTCAGCCTCATCTCGCGACCCCGACTGCAAGTGTCCGTCTCGACTCGAGTCCCGATAGAAAGTAGACAGCTCGCGTCCGAGGTTCATCCGTTCATCTTGGAGGTCCAGTTTCTACAATCTGCAAAACAAAGGGAATCCTAATTCTGAGAACATGAATCGAACCTGGTTTTTTTGTAAAGATTGAAACCCTAAAAGATAATCTCTAAAACTAAAAGCCATAGGTTAAATAGATCAATCTCCTATGAGTAAATCGAAGCTCTATAAGTTCGATCTAAACCTAAAAAAGAGATTGATCCATTGATCAATTAAAATCAGAACCTTAAAGGTTTTTGAATCTCAAATCAAATCCCCTTGATCAAAGATCAAAGTTTTCGAAATCCCCTAAAACCCTAATTTTGGAATCGAAAACCCTAAACCTATAAGCTTGAAATCGATTTTATTTGTTCTTGTTTGATTGATTGTTTTGATAAAATCAGAGGTTTAGGATTGTTAGATTGATTGATATAATCTGATCTAGAGTTTAAAACTTAAAGTCCTTGAAACCTCAATCTTAAAATCAAATCCTACTTATGTTTAAATCGAAACCCTAGAATTGATTAAAGTTATTTGCATACATATGAATCTGAATATGGATTGCATTCATACTGTTTAAAAAGGATCGACCAGCATATAGTTTATAAAATCTTGAAACCTTTTGCATCAGTAGAACTATATGGCCGTGTGGCTTGATAATTGTTTCGCACCATGGTCGATTAGATTGCTTGATTTTCATAAATGCGTAAGACATGTTTGTGGCCGAGCTTGTTGATTATCTTGTGGCCACATGATCACATTATTAAACTTAATTTTGAATGATGATGTGATTCAGATGTCGAAAATCTCAAACAGAGACTATGCAGCCCTTAATCTCTCCGGAGATAACTACTTGCAGTGGGCGCTAGATACAAAGATCAGTCTAAGGTCAAAGGGACTTGGTGATACTATCATCAAGGACAACAATGAGACCGACAAGAATCGGTACATGGCTCTAAGTATTATACGCCATCACATCATTTGGAAAGGCACAGAGTTATCCCGTAAAAGATCTCACGTTGTGAAACATGTACACAAAGGGAAACTCATTAGGCTTAATTGTCCCAAGCACCACGATCTTATAGTATGGTCATGAGGGGGAGAGAGGATAAACCCATGATCAATACAACAAATTCGTGTACCACTATGGTCTAAAGACCATGTTATAAATGGCTCGGCCATAAAAGGTCATTCCTCGGCCGTAGAGGCCATGTTTTAAAAACGGCCAAACCATAAGGCCATTACTAGGCCAAAGAGACCATGTTATGAACAGGTCGGCCGCAAGGGACATAACCGGCCAAATAGGCCATTACCTATAAAAGGTTCGGTCATGTAAGCCATTATCTATAAGACTAAGATTCTAAATTCTATAAGCTTGGGGACATTATGAATTTACATGTATTGAATGATAATATGCATCAGGCCATATAAGTGAGCATAGATATTCCCATCTCAGATTATATACGGGTCATAAAACCAGACATACACCATCTTAAGAGATTTTGAATAAACCACCACATACATACATGTGCCGTCTAAAGATGGAACCTCAGAAGAGGATTGGGAATATATAAGAATAGGAATTTCTCCACGAAATCAAAAGGACCGAGAGCCAAAACATGGGTGATCAAATAGTGGCCAGGTACGGATTGCTTGAAACAAATGAATCCAAATATTAAAGGAGAAAGATTATAAGCTGGATAAAGAATGTTAAAAGTACGAATGGTTTAAACCATCTTGTCTTGGAAAAGATCCTCGGACTAGAGATTATAATTTAAGACGTCCAAAGAAAGATTATATAAAGCTAGCTAATTGAGAAGCTAATCGAAATGCCAAACACTGACCCGAGAAATGACTAACCAGCTTAGCACCAAATGAATGTCCTAGAAGAGACATAATCAAGTTGCTATAGAGTCTATACAAGAAAGACCAAGTGTTCCATAAGATAAAGGAACCTCGGATAGAAAAGAATGGTGCATAGAATACAGATCCGAGATTATAAGAGAAACCATACCAGACATTGAGAAAAGGCTGCGCAGCTACACATCTAAGGTACCAAACCATGTGGCTTGGGACGCCAAGC
>NC_027749.1:41383233-41409260 GCF_000695525.1 Brassica oleracea var. oleracea
GCATATAGTATGTAAAAGAAATTGATCACGCATGATCATTGATCTTGGAGTTGTATAAAAGACAATCCAATACAGTCCATATATTTGAAATTCCTTGTGATTATACTAAACCTAAAAGAGGTTAGTAGGCATAGAATAAATCTATGTGGGTGTCCGACCAAAAGCGTTCGGCCCCGGCCCTTCAAACTAAAGATGTCCGACTCTGTCCGTCTAAGGGCGTCTGGCGCTTCTACTAGACGCGTCCAGCTCTTCTACTAGACGCGTCCGACTTTTAAGACTAAAAGGCGTCTAGCCCTTCTTCTTGACGGGCTAGTAGAGACAAAAGATCAACCAGATACAAATGTATTGTAGTCCATAAGCTTGTGAGAGCCGAGATCTATGACCTAATAATATATATTTCAGTATGTGATATAATCTACAACAACAGAGGTCATGAGACACCATCAAGTCTTGGATAAAGGACTACAATGTCCGAGATAGATATGGTACTGCCTAAAGCAAGAAATATCGATGTCCACATGTGAGATACATGAGAGTGTTTGGCCACAGAGCCATAATGAGAGATTATAAAACTCACAGCAATGATCATCGATCTTGAACACTCATGAGACAAGTAATGGACATATATAGACAAGGTCTATGATCTGAACATGGATCGGCCAGATTGAAACATGTTCGAATGGTAACCATAAATTGCCGAAGTAAAGAGTTTGGCAGTAGACGATCACGTCTAGACTATGGACACATGCAAACACGATTTGCAAAGACCCAATAGTGATCACCAAGAACAATATGGTTCACATTGTTTAGTACACATGCTTTACCGGGACACTCGATGTCAAAGGACATGAGAAACGACCTAAGAAGTCGAAGTGGTCTAATTACGGTTCAGTAATGATACTGGCCGATTACTCCCATCCTATACATACAGGAAATATCACGCACCAAGATGCGTAGAATGTAGAACCTACACTGAGGTTCACATCAGGGGGAGTAGTGCGTGTTGTACTCTTTTTCCTTCATCATGGTTTTGTCCCACTGGGTTTTCCTGATAAGGTTTCAATGAGGCAACATGAAGCGTACTACAAATCTTGTATGGTTATGGCATCCAAGGGGGAGTGTTATAAATCATGGAGTGGATTGCCATTAACCAAGACAATAGGAGAAAGCCAGTCGGCCACATCAAGCCCAACCGCGGCGGCAAAGAGGAGAGAGAGTCGGCCAAAGCCTTAGCCGACTTAGGATATAGATAGTTTCTTTTTCCTATGTTTTAGTAGTTTTCCTATTTCCTCTTGGATAAGGATATGTACACTTTCATTTTATCTTTATCTTGTAATCCTTATATAAAGGAACCCCCTTGATCATTAATAACAGAGAAATATTCAGTCTCTAAACTCTCTAATTACAACAGTGTGGAAATTATACCAAATTTGGTGTATTGGTGTCAAAATAATTTTGTCATCTCCAACAATGACACCAAACTTTACACCAAAAGCAATACTCTCTCTGTTTCTAAAAGAGTGTCACTTTACTTTTTTTGTTACAAAAAGAGTGTCATTTAAGAATTTCAATACAACTTTCAGTTTAATATTAATTACAAATGCATTGGTTTTATAAATAATTGCATTTATCTTAAATACTATTGGTTAAATATGTGCAATTAATAAGCACTTAAATGCATTTTAACTACTTTTTTAATCTGTGTGAAAAATATCAAAGTGACATTCTTTATGAAACTGAGGGAGTATTCTATATTATTTGATGCTTTCAATTTCAATTTTTTATATTTTATTATTTGTAATTGATAAATAATTATTTTATCACATTTAGATTATTATTTATTTTTATTATTCGTAAGTGATAAATGATAATAGTCATTTAATAATTTATTTTGAAAATAAAAAAAAATATTAATTTTTAAATTATGTGAAAATAAATTTAAAATACAATAATACAATATACTTATGTTTAATTACAAATTTGATAACAATTGAATTATATTATTAAATGAAACATAATAAAATATATATTTTATAAATACTAAATTTGATATAATACTATTTACATTATACCAAATTAGGTGTCTTTGTGGAAATGGTCTAAGCTTCAAAATTGTAAGGAAATGGAAAGAGAGGAGCAAGTTGGTTGGTGTGTATTTTTTTGCTGCATTACATGTGGAACTGATGCGGCGAACACATTCCTATGCGAACCATTGCAACGAAGCAAACGTGGGTATCACATTCACCCGCAAGTTCATTCTTAGCAAAAATCACAGTCAACGTTCAAACATCTGTTCATTTATAAACTTCAACTCTAGGATGTTTGTTTTATTTCCTATCATAGTTCCAAAAAACAATATCATCGACGCGTACCAAATAGGATTCAAATGTCCAATACCAAAAACATCAACCTAAGCTAAAACATGAATAGCAAAACTAATTTTTATTTTCTGCCGAAAGTTAGCAGGTAAAAAGATTTATAGCTAGCGAATAGAAAACATCATCTTAAAACAATTTTTCATATTTTTTCCTTTCCCCCTTGAATTCATGGTCTAACAATTCACTTAATATAATCTTTATTCTGTGCATGGTGGACGTCATTGATAATTGAGATTTGAGAATAAAATTCATCACCTTTTTAAATTATGTTACGGTTTGAACGGAGAGCTTAATCATACTTTCTCATCTGCCAAAACATGGGAAGTGATACGCCCGCGTGCTCCACCCCAAGAGTTTGCAAACCACATTTGGTTCAGTGGAGCAACGCCCAAGCATGCTTTCCAAATGTGGGTCACAAATCTGAATAGGCTCCCAACCCGTTCTCGCCTTACGGCTTGAGGTATGCAAATTCAATCATCGTGTTGTATCTGTTCTCCACAGCCGAAAACTAGGGACCATCTAATGCTCTCTTGTCCGTATGCTGAGGTCCTTTGGTCTGAATCCCGCCGTAGATTCAGAGACACGGTCCCAGACTTCACCAATTCACCAACTGGCCCGAGCTCGTGTTGTGGACATCTTCGTCTTCCAATGCTGCCCCATCAAACCATTGTATGATGGTAGTTCAAGCACTGTGTTATTGTTGGACCATTTAAACCAATTGTGTTTAATTAAAATATGTGAATAACAAATGATTGGGCTTGTGTGCCTAAGAGCCCACTTATGTGTGGTTAAATGAAACTAACAAAGTCCCACGTCGGGGAGGAAGAGAAGAGGCGAGCAGTATATATATGCACTCACACATACCATGTGTTAAACGGCTCAGAGGTAGAGAGAGCTCTCCACGCGCGCGCCGGCGCCGTTGTACGGCCGGTTTGGTCTTGGTCTTGGTGGAGGGCCTCCGGCCTGATAAAAATATTCATTTTGGACCAAGTTAAGCTCAACGTTTTGCTATTTAATTCGAGAAAAAATGACATGCATTTTTATTTAAAACGACAAGTAGTTTGTTTAGAAAATAAAAATGTCCTGCATTTTATCCTCTCGAATTTTAAACGAGATAAGAGAGTCTTGGGGAATAAGTTTTCGAAACTTAACTTCATGTGATCTCCGCGAGATCTCCGCACACGTGCAGCAACTGTTGCGGGAAGTGGCTCTCGTCCATCTCTTTAAATATCGACTCTCCTCCTTCTTCATTTGTTAACTTTTTCCGTATCAAAAACCAACAGCAAAAATCTCGTAGCGTAAGTCTATAGTTCGAGAGTGTTTCGTAGATTTATAGTTCGATGGGGCGATTCACGAGTGAAGCGTGATCGTTTGCCATAGTTGTATCCTGGGACTCTATATTCGTACAGTACCGTCTCACTAACGGAGCGAATATTTAGAGTTAAGGAAAGAGATTATATCTCGACTCCATGTTTATTTGCGAATACGATTTCTTATCGTTCTTGTATTAGCTTTACAGATCGTCAATTTCCTTAACATGTTATTTTGTTATATCGTTTATCTCAGTCTGGTTATCCGACTTCTCTGAAATTTTAATTTAAACAAAGTTATACTTCTCTGAAATTCTTGAAAAAAATAAAAATAAATAGAATTAATATTTAATTTGTATTATAAGGTACTTGCTGTATATAAAAAATTAATATTTTGAAAATATTCTCCTCTGGAGGCAGATATTTTAAAAATAGTTAAAAAGATAATTACATTCCCAATAAAAATATTTAGAAAAATAAAAACAAATAGATATTAATTTATAATTTAAATAACAAATAAATGTTATTCTTGCAATTGAATAATAAGAATAAAAAGAAAAATACCATGACAAAAAAAATAGCTTTAACAAACTAATATAAATCAAATTTATTGTTATTGCTTAAATAACTAATTTTAATATTATAATTCTAAAATGAATTTAACAATTTATAAAAAAAAATATGCCATGACATATTACATTTACAAAAAAGTATTTATTAATTTTGCTATTTTTATAAAATTATTTTAATATTTTAGTATAACATTATAAATCTCATTATTATATGTTATATAATACTAATTATAAAAATTAACGAATAAGAAAGAAAGATGTACATAAAAAAAATACAAGGAATATTTTTTTTCAAACATTTTTCCATTTATTAATTTCTTTTAGATAATTTTTATAAGATTAATTTGTAATAATTTAAATAATGAATTATATAATTATTCATTAAAGATATTACTAAAAACTTTAGTAAGTCTAATTAAAATTATTTATTAAAACTAATATTACTATGACTAAAATTATTGATAACATGTCAAGTAAGCAAATTTAATTCTCAAATAATAGTATTGATATGTTTAGGGTTACGGTTGGATAATCCCTGGCCCACGTAAGCTTCGTTGGCTTTGATTTTACAGGATTTCATGTGCTATGATTATCCAATCTCTACCCAATACTATCATACTGCTTTTTTTCATTGCTAGGGACCTTTTAAGTACACGGCGCGCTCATGGGACCAATTAGCACAAACAAACCAAGAGTATTGAGTGAAAATGACAATAGCTTTGGAATATATGTGAATAAAATCAGTAGTAATGAGTCAAACTAAGTTGCCACGTTGGATCTGAGAAAACAGCGAAGTGGCTATGGTTCGTCAAGCCTGAACTTTAAGCTTGCTTTATCTTCAGTTGGCTTTTTCCTCGAGACGGTGGAGATATTAATGGTCTCAAGCCACTGCAATGTATGAGTTAATGTAAAGTATGAGAATTTGATTTCATTTTCAGAAGGATAAGGAATAATGCTTCACTTACACGTCCACTTGGTGGAGTCTGGAAGAAAATAGAGTACTCATGGTTTTTGCATTTATGATCTGTCGTCCACTAATTTTATACGCAAATGAAACTCATTAGTCTTTGCTCAATTATGAATCAATTTTCATCCACTGAGGTCAACGTAGAATACCTTGTGAAACAGGATTCTGTATCTTGTATCAAATTGATATGTTCTTACATGCATAAGGAGAGGATGTACTTCTTAATCCAAAATGCTAACTATGCATTTCTTCGATTGGTTTATAGGAACTCTCTACAGCTGTTGTTCAATAAAGAGCATATAAGTCAGAATCATGCCTTCTTGTAACTGAAATCAATTAATAGATTTTTCATAAAATATCTTAATTGTTGGACTAGCCATATAATAGCATATAATCAATTTTATTATACACCAATGTTTTTGAACCCAAACCGGACCGGTGGTGAAACCATGTTAATAGGTTTTTCAGAAAATATCTTAATTGTTGGACTAGCCCATTTTCCATTATTTCTTTTGTCAACTAGCCCATGTTTTTTTTTTGTCAAGTAGCTCATATTTCTGATAGCAAATAATCAATTTTATTATAAACCAGTGTTTTTAACCCAAACCGGACCGATGGTGAAACCATGTTTAATCGCAAACTAAATATATATCCCGATTGGATAGATTTTAAAACCCAACAACTTAAACTGAAAACCCATATCCAACCACACAAAAAAAACCAGAAACCATCAAAATAATGAACCAAATAAAACAGAAGTTGTTTGTAACTCACTGCCAAAAGTCAATTTTATCAACTATTTATAGTCTTTATTTAAACCAATCTAATAGGATTTCTAAAAGGAAGCTACGACTGAAAAACTGTTATGATTTTTATAATGATTATTTTTTCTGAATTTTGTAATTTACAGAATCCATTTTTGGTTTGCAGTCTTTACAGAGTCTGTATAAATTGATGATAAAAAAGGAAAAAAAAAATTGTAACTTACAACCATAAATCTTTGACTCATAAGTCAACACACTGATTTTTGTGTTCACTTTCCATTTAGTTTGCATTGAAATTGTATTTATATATATTGAAAACTTTAATAACTAAACTCAGTCATGTTTAATTGTTTAGAAACGTGAATAAAAACATGTCAATATTTAGTTAGATTAAGCTAATTGAATATGGTTACACCTGGTTAAATTTTTGTTGATCCATGACTCAAATCTTTTTAATGAACTGGAATTGAAAACATTATCAAGAGAAACTGACCCTTATAAATTTATATAATAGTTCATAACAAATTCACACTTTTATATCTTTAGATTATACACAAACAATTCATATAATTAGTAACCATAATGATGAATGCTTAATGAAAATAAAATAATAACATTAGACGCAACGTTGTAGAGGCAATCAAGAGAAATCAAATGTACTAAAAATACACAACAACAAACTAGATTATCTTCCTCGTCATTCAAAATGTTATTTATTTCTCATAAAAACATTTACTACTTATCATACACTTAATCAATATCATTATTAACAAAAAATTCATAAATACTTAAATGCCTTACATAGATTACTATTATACATTCTTTATATTTCTAATTTGGATAAAAGAATAAATAAAATAAATTTCTATATATATGATTCTTTTAATTTGGACTCAAAACCCTAGGTCACATACACATGACATTTACGATACATAATATTCATGGACACGTTTCATATCTCATCTCTCTTTCTAGATATTGACCAATAATGATCCCACATATGACTATTACTAGATATTTTCATTTCATACTATCCACCAAAGCTATATTTCCTCTTACCAAATTCTGATCATTTCCTACCCCAGAGTAAATCAGCTGACCAGACTTGAAAATGTTGTTGTATTCACTTCCTTCTGAAGCTACTATGCTTGTAGCCAAAAACAATCCGGGACGAGTTTCTTTGTAGTTGATACCACTCATCATTCCGAAGTGAATTCCAACCAAAGTCAGCTCGGTCTGGTAGTCAAACTTGTCCCCAACTTTGAAATTGACCCTCTGTCATTGTTTCAAAACCTAATCAAGAAAGTGGACAAAAATTATGGAGAAACAAATGATTTTTTTTTTTCTTAATTTTGGCGATTATCTAGTCTAGCTGCAAAATTGGCCAAAGAAAAAAAAGAACAAGTCATTGAAAAGGTTATTTAATCTCATAATAATAATTACTTGATCATACACTTAATCATTATCTTTATTAACAAAAGGTTCATAAACACTAAAATGCCTTACATAGATTACTATTATTTAAAGAGCCTAAAAGTGTTTATAGATAAAAAAAACCAATGAAAATTCATGAAATTAACTAAACATTCAGACTTGTAGTTCTTGTTGTTGACAAAACCTAAATTTCAATTGACAAGGTTCTGATCATGAGCTTCTTGTCCTTTACGGGAGTTTATTAATCCATCATACTTGAATATGTCAATGTATTCAGTTCCTTCCAAGCCCGTGTTTAGCTTCTTTTTTTCTTTATTGTCAATCCCGCTCATGAGTCTAAAATGAAGACCAATCAAACTAAGCTCAGACTTGTAATTGAACTGGTCACCAACTTCGATTCTCAGAATGTTTCCGATTCTAGTTTCAGAGTTCACACTCATCTTCTCCCTCATGAGAATAGTTCTCACGTCATGGTCAATCCTAGTTGTGAGCCTTGCTTCTTTATCCACTAAGAGGCCGAAATGAGGACCAGCTAGAAAGATTAGCCTTATATTGGACTGGATTCATGATAGTTGATTAGACTAAATCAATATGGATGGGGCTAAAAAAAATGTTTCACTCTCCTCTCTCAAAGAGAATAGTTTTCATGTCATGGTTAATCCTACTTTTCAGCCTTGCTGCTTTATCCACTAAATTCTCTTTGTAGGCAACTTGAAAAGACCAAGAGCCTTGAGGAATTTCTCATGCGAGCTAAGATTCTGTGGCACATAAAAGGAATGACGCCAAGGTGTCTTTGACTCTAAGATCTACACATTTTAACTTTACTACTCACTAACCTCTGGTGAAAATACTGTTGAGATTCTGCCAAAATATAAAGGAGAGTACTTACAATAGTTAGTGATACTAGTAAAATAAGCTGAAAATTTAATTTCCAATAGAAATGTCTTGTTTTCTCTAATTTTGAAAAATCCATTAATTAATATTCATATTTAACGTTACAGTATACTATTTCAGCAACGAAATAATGTTATTAATTTTTTTATATAAAGAATGTCGTTTTTATCTTTGATGAAGAATTTTAAACAAAAATCTAATTTAACCTTATTGTTTTAGTTTACTAATTAGAAGATTTTTAGTGTGTGTGAATAGAAGATAAAATAGATTCTCAAGATCTTTTCTAAAACAATGTATGAAAAAAAAAATCAAGCGAAACTATTTGTGAAAAGAGGGAATATATACTTTTGAATTTGACTTTCCCACTAAACACAAATAGTGCTAATTCATAGCTACATACTTCATAAATTTATATATGTATATCATTTGGGTTTTGAGATTTAACAAGACATAAGAACATGTCCAATGATAATATATTAATGGATATCTAGCAGTAAAAAAATAAAATAAAAAAAATTAGAAGAGAGAGAACTAGTTCGTCTGCAAGAAACTGTCGGGACTTTTCTATTCATATGTCATCACTAAATACATCACGTGCCACTTGTCCTCATCCAATAATTTAGTTATTTGATTTATATTAAAAATTAACTATTTAATTAAAATATTAATATTTTGCACTTAAGAACTTCTATTTTACAAAAACTACCGGTGATGTTAGTGGTGGGCACTTTGCCCGAGATCCGAAGCCGCATCCGAACCCGATCCGAAAAACTCTAACCAAAATCCGAACCGAAGTAGCAAAATATCCGAACGGATATTAAATTAGAAGAGATTGGATATCCGAACCCGAACGGGTAATATCCAAACCCGAATGGATATCCGAAGATAACCGAACATATGTATAATTAACCATATATTTCTAGTTTACATCTCTCATTTTATATAAAATATTTATATTGATACTACACATACTTTAAGTTCATATGATATACATAGAATTACGGAGAAAATGATTCGCTACTCACTTAAAATGTATGTCAAACTTTTTATTTCAAGAATTAACAAAAAGTTACATCCAAAATTTAAAAACAATAACAAAATTAATGTCTTTTTAGTTTCAAAATGTTACGTCCAAATCTATTGACCATTCAATTTATTAAAAATAAAAAATTAGTTAAGTGAAGGTTATATTTTTAAATACAAGAAATTTGAGAAATGAAAATTTAAATTTTTTTTTTCAAAATCTAAATATCCGATCCCGATCCAAAATAACCGAATTCGAACTAAAAATACCCGAACCCGACCCGAAGTACAGAAATACCCGAACGGGTTTTATACCTCTATACCAAAATACCCAAAAATCCAAAATATCAGATCCGAACCCGAACGGATATCCGAACGCCCACCCCTAGGTGATGTTGCTCTAAGGACACTAGAATTAATAAAACACTAATTAATACTCGCAAATAACATTTCAATAAAAAAAAAAAAAACAAGTGACATGTGGAAAATAAAATTTTACTCAAATTCTCAAATAAGAACACATATTTTTTTGAGATATCTCACGTGGCCTAGCGGCAGTACTGAAGGGATTCTCACACATGACTGCCAGAGGTCGCAGGTTCGACTCTCTGTCGGCGGGGTGGTACTGAAACCTCTCCAAAAAAATCCTACGGGGTTTTCCTGGATGCGGGACCCTTCGGGGTGGGGTCAGTCACTATAAACAGTTTACCCACAACAGTTTTAACCGGGGCGTCTAGCTCTGGTGGTAAAGGACTCACAGCTGTGAGCACCGCCACCTGGATTCGATTTCCGGCCACTGCGGATTTAACATTCGGGCCGCAGCGATACAGATTAGTCTGGGAAACTGTGTGTTAATCAAAAAAAAAAGAACACATATTTTTTTTCTCTGACTTTTTCTTAATTTTTCATTTATTTTGATTTTTTTAATCCATGAGAACACTTTCAAATACTACTAATGCTGATGGCATAAGATCGAAGTTTTTGGGTTTCAATGAAACTTTCTTAGATTTCAAATAAAGCATGAGCTGGATCCATAGCATTGTATATTATAATGTAAATCATGTTCATATACAAACTACATAGTGGATAAAAACTAGCTAGTTAATTTTTCTTGATAGAATTATATAATTAAGTGATGTCTTAGACTCTTGAGCAACGTTTTACAGACAGTGATTAGCGACAACAAACAACAAGATTGAGAGAGGGCCAAATATGCGAAGGTGCAACAGAATATGCCACAGATGTTATGTGACGGCTGAGAAATTTGTTGAAGCATAAGTTATATGATCTGGCCAGTGACCAACACAAAAATGAATATTTTACTCTGGATAGCCGTTCTCCTTGTGTCCATGTGGCATTTGGGACATGGGACCTACTAATCTAAATGATTAACTACATCCACTGATTTTTGTGATAATCCTCGTTCGTCGTTCGTCGTTCGTCGTTCGTCGTTCGTCCTTTCTTTGTCATAAACAAAATTTCTGTATTTAGATTTTTTTTTGTAGACTAAAAATGGTGTTTTTTAAAGTGGCTTGTTTAGTTTAAATATTTTTATAATGATTTTTTACCACAATATTTTATAATGCTTTGATCATTATTTTCTTACATATTAAACCCATATATATGAGAAGGGTTGCAGTTGCATAACTACGGTCCACGGATATAAATTGTTTAGTGGGGCCTAGTTGCCAAAAAGGTTAGTAGTGCCTAAATACTAATAGTATAAAAATGGTCATGTGAGACATTTGTAATATCTTCATAAAATGAGGGGAAAATGAAATCGCAATCATGATCTTTTCTAAAGATAACATATTTTACTTATAGGTCTAGTTTGGGTTTTTAATATTATTTTATTTTTTAGTTGCATTGTTAAATGTATTGTTACCACCAAGATCTAGTTTTCTTATGCAGGATTGTTAGCATTTAACCAAGTAGTTTTGGTCTGTGGCAAAAGGGCTCACATCTGCGAAAACGATCTTGAATTAAATTTTCTTTGACCATCAGAATCATTGTAAATGGTAAAAAAACATAGATTTTGCGGATCTTTTGTAATTAGTAACTAGGTCTATAAATTATTTGGGATCACCACCATGATTATCAAAAAAATAATGATTGTTAGCATTTGTTTGGTTTATATGGCATCCAATTAAACAGACGCTATATTTATTTATTTTGTATGTAACTTCATAAATCTAGTCAAGGTTATATTATATATACATGGAACAAGGAAACCGTGAAGGGCTATTACATATTTTAACATATTGACTGGGTAAATGATCTTGTGGACAAAGTTGACCAATTGTATTCTTTTGATGAAATCTTGTAGGTTTTTTATGAATATACATTGTAATCCTAGTGTGATTAGAAAAATCATACGAGTGGTTTGTATTTATCTAGCTTAGAAGCTAGGAATACTCAACCTTGTAAAACTGAATCATTTAAAACTGAACCATTTAAAACTGAACAAAAATCCAAAAATTAAGTTAAATTTAATATATTAAATATACTGAATAAATGTTATTTTAAAATATTTACAGTATTTGTATATCGTCCGGTTTATAAATTGATCAAACCGAATAAACCGTCTAATTAAAATATTATGGTATAATATATGTAAGTTATTTAACACAACGGATCATATATACATAATTTATTTTATTAATATAATCTTGATATTTAAATTACTGATTTGAATAATTTGTTATCTTGTTTTAAGCTAAAATCTGTGTTCATTTTCTTTCGTTTTTATCAAATTAAAAAAATATAAAAAATTGTTGACATATATTTGTGATTATTTTTATTTATTTTAATAATATTATGATATTTCTAATTTTTTTCATTTTATGAAAGCTATCATAATTGATTAATATTTTTTTACTAATTAGTTTTTCTTAGTAATTAAATAAAATAGAAAATACATTTAAAAGCTAGTTTACTTAAGATACATTAACTATTTAGTAAATCCGGTTTCTAATCATATAAACTACAATTCGGTAATTGTTAATATAAATATAGATATGATATGTTTATATAAAATTGAAAAACCCAAAACTAAATATATATATATATATATGTATAAACTGCCAAACCAAAATATATGGTTTTAATATGATAATTATTTTTTATAAACTGAAATATTAAAAAAATTGAAAAAGCATAACCGAAACTACTAAAACTCGAATTGAACACCCATAGTAAAACAAAAAAAAACTTAGAAACCAGCTTCTTATTAATAGTTGTACATATTTATATATAAAATCACACATTACATTTTTCAGAGTTGTTTTGGTATTAATTTGAAACTTGATATAATATCACTTATCTTATTAAAACATAATCCTACCTTTGAACATAATCTTTCTTTTGTAAAATTTAAATTAAATATGCATTTTTATTTTATAGTTAAACCTACCTTAATTATCTATGTTTCCAAACAACACTATAATTATCTATGTTTCCAAACAACACTATAATTAATCTTGTGTCCGAAAATATAAAATATTAGATTTTATTTTTTAATAATTTTAACAATTTTGTTTTAAATTATTTAGATAAATTAACTATTTTTCTCAAAAAAATCAATCAGTAACAAATCAATTAAATTAATGAATTATTTTATTTATATTTCATAAATAATGGTTATAACATTTATTTATTTAAGTAACATAATAATTCAATCATAGCCAATAGCCATTATGTAACATAATATTTAGATTTATGTGTACCTTGACTTGTACCTGGTTCAATAGACTCTTGTTTTTAGTATTTTTTAGAGGTTTTAAATATAGATACATTTTAAAACCTAAATCGAATTATTGGATCACCGAATTAACCGGTTTGAACGCGGATCCGGATCGAATTTAAAAACACTAATTTAAATGAAAAAGAATATTTTTAATACATAAATGCTTATAAATTAACAAAATATTTTTTTATCATAAAATATATCGCACTTGTAAAACTCAGATGAAGATCCAATATGATATTAAAAGAAAAGATAGGTTAGCTGTTTTTACATATTAAAATAAACTCTTCAAATTTGTATACAGCCTGTATCCTTACAATTTTTTTTTAAAAAAAATGACATTTCCATTTGATAGTAATAGCTAAATTGGACTAATTAGTCCAAGTAATTTATATGTTTTCCCAGAAATAAATCTACTAAAGTGGACAACATTGCATTGACCTTAATTCAATGTGGAAACATATAAAACAAAAAGAAGGGGAAAAAATCCACCCTTGATACACCAAACATTTTTTCGATTATATAAAATAAACATAACAACATAAAAGAAAATAAGGAAAAATATCTTACAGTATGTACGGTACGGTCGGATAAATCGAAGTCTTGTAATAAATCCGACCAGATGAGCCGATATTATTATTGTCTTCGCTCCTTCTCTCTCCATTAGATTCTGTGCTTCTCCGATCAGCTAAGATCCGATCCGCGTCGACGAAAACGTTTCAACTCTGATCAGATCCGATTGAAAATCGAGTTGGGTTGGGGCCATGACTCGTCGATGTTCTCACTGCAACCACAACGGCCACAACTCTCGGACATGTCCCAATCGCGGGGTGAAGCTATTTGGCGTTAGACTCACCGAAGGTTCGATCCGGAAAAGTGCTAGTATGGGGAATCTTAGCCACTACACGGGCTCCGGATCGGGCGGGCATGGGTCGGGTTCTCCTGGTGATGTCCCTGACCATGTCGCTGGTGGTGATGGTTACGCTTCTGAGGATTTCGTTGCTGGCTCTTCTTCCTCTAGCCGCGAGAGAAAGAAAGGTATCCATCTATCTGATTCAATTTACCCCGTTGATCCAATTCGTTTTTTTTTTTTTTTTTTAGGTTTTGTGTGTTTGTAGGAACTCCATGGACAGAGGAAGAACACAGGATGTTCTTGTTAGGTTTACAGAAGCTTGGTAAAGGTGATTGGCGTGGCATTTCAAGAAACTATGTGAATACGAGGACACCAACACAAGTTGCTAGCCATGCTCAGAAGTTTTTTTTTTTTTTTTTGAGGTTTTGTGTGTTTGTAGGAACTCCATGGACAGAGGAAGAACACAGGATGTTCTTGTTAGGTTTACAGAAGCTTGGTAAAGGTGATTGGCGTGGCATTTCAAGAAACTATGTGAATACGAGGACACCAACACAAGTTGCTAGCCATGCTCAGAAGTATTTCATTAGACAGTCTAATGTGTCTCGTCGCAAAAGACGTTCTAGTCTCTTTGATATGATTCCTGATGAGGTTAGTCCTTCTTTCGTTACGCCGATATGGTTTAGGTTAGAGATACTGAATCAAAATGGTTCATAAGCTATGGTTTATTTGATTAAATAAGTCGTATGTTGCTTGGGTTGCCTTCTATTGGATTCTCACGGGAACTTGATCTTGAAATGCTATCCTTTTTGTTCTTCTTTGTCTCCTTATGCTGCAATCTATCCTTGCAGGGAGAAGATGTACCGATGGATCAGCAAGAACCGGAAGCAGAGAACACTCCCGTGGAAACGTTGATGCAAAGTTCTGATTCTGTTCATCAGACACTTGCTTTTAGCTCCCGTCAAGCACCATCAATCTTGGAGATCGATGAATGTGAATCTATGGACTCAACAAACTCTACCACCGGTGAACCAAGCTCCATCGCTGCTGCTGCTTCTTCTTCTACGTCCATACTAGAAGAAACCACACAACCGCAACTACAATCATTCCCGATACTATATCCAGCCTACTTCTCACCGTATTACCCGTTTCCATACCCAATATGGCCCGCTGGTTATGTTCCTGAACCAACCAAGAAAGAGGAGACTCATGAGATTCTTAGACCAACTGCGGTGCACTCTAAAGCTCCGATCAATGTCGACGAGCTTCTTGGTATGTCTAAGCTTAGCCTTGGAGAGTCCAAGAAGAAGAATGGAGAATCGGATCAGTCTCTTTCACTGAAGCTAGGTACGAGACAGTCGGCGTTTCAGCCGAATCCTAGTTCTGATTGTTCAGACATCACCAACGTGGTACATGCGGTCTAAGGATTCGCAAAAGTGACTGTTGCATGCAGATAATCTCTGTCTTGTTTAACTGAGTAGGGTCTTTTTGTTCAGCTAGCGTGAAAAAAAGAAAGAAAAATAAGTGAAAAGGAGGAAAAAAAACAAATTATTATTTTTCTTAAATTTATCTATGCATTTGTATGCTTTTAGTTTGCCTTTAGGATGGGTTAAAACTTAATTCTCGTTTTTTTGTTTACTAGTATTGTTGCTAGGAGCTGAAAATAGAATTGGTTAGTTTGAATAAAATAAAAAGGATTGTTGTTTATCCTCTGATCAAACTAACCGGATTGGAAATGGATTAAACCGGAAACCATCATTGGTGATACAACATTAGACTGAGTAAAATTATCAGAACAATCTTCATTTTTACAAAGTCCTAGAGCATTGTGTCAAACTTCTTTGGCGGCCCATGACACTGAACCAATTGCTTTTTCACTAGAGCTGGATCAGCCCCATAGAAAACGTAATGAGCTCTTCAAGCTACGCGGTGCTAGGAAGTAGGAACCAATTCGCAAGCAGTGTGAAGCACAAAGGAGACTGGATGACCCGTCCCGTGTCATAAGACGAGGTTGCATGGATGCCTAAACTGCTAATCAATGACTCTATCTGACTCGATGAGCGTGTAACCTTCGGGTCATAGCCTGGTCATAGGGTCCAAAAAGTTTACAGTGCTTTTGTTTCTCTATTCCGTGTTTGTTGCACTCTCAAAAGGATTGTCACTCACTAGGATGCTTAATGGACCCTAGTGATGAGGGGAGATGTGGCTTTGCTTGTCACAACCAATGAAACTTTGCCGCGTCATGTGTCGTCCGCCAGTAAGATCCATTTATTTTCATTCCGTCAGCTGATTCGCCGTACTCTGTGAATTTTCGAATTTCTAGTTCGTCTACGATCCAATCGTGTGGGGGTGCTCTCAAGAATCGTTAAACCTCGTCAGAGGTTTTGCTTCACAACACGATGCCTGCACCGTTCTTCTCAACTCCATTCCAGCCATATGTCTACCAGGTTACTTTCCAAGAGACATTTGTAATCTATTTGTTGATCTGATAATAACATTTGAGCTTCATTGTAAGTATGAATTTCATGTTAATTTGTTGTCGCTTCCTTCAATTTAGTTTAGGTGTGAACGCATGACCCGGCCAGTTAGTATTCATGTGATTATGTCATTTGATAACAATGTTACGTCTGTAATGCAGAGTCAACAAGATACAGTCACACCTTTCCAGATTTTGGGTGGTGAAGCTCAAGTTGTTCAGGTAAACAAATTCTTCTTTTCATTTTGAGATGTCATATATCCTCCTTTTAACTCTTCTAGCAATTAATTGTTGGCAGATAATGTTAAAGTCAGAGGAGAGAGTCATTGCTAAGCCAGGTACTGAAAGACCGGTTTTAATCGATTCATTGTTGTTACTAATTTGATACGGTGCAGTAGGTTCCATGTGTTACATGTCTGGGTCTGTTGAGATGGAGAATACATATAAACAACAAGTTGGAGGCTTACAGTGGATTTTCGGTAAGAGTGTAACCAGCGTTGTTCTTCGGAATACTGCCCCAAACGATGGATTTGTGGGTGTTGCTGCACATTATTTCGCTAGGATTCTACCGGTTAGTGGACTAGTACTCTTCCTTATCACCTTTAAATGTACCGCCTGATCTAAATTTTTTTTATGATCTTTGTTTATTTTGTTAATATGTAGATCGATTTAGCTATGTTTGGAGGTGAGATCTTATGCCAGGTAGAGCCTCTGTTCCTAAATGTAGACGCTTTACTCTCAGCTTCTTCCACATTTAGATCAAGGTTTTGCATAAGAACCTTGTCTTTCTTTGTTGTTGTAGCCAGATGCATTCCTTTGTTCCGTCAGTGATGTGAAGGTTGTCAACTCTTTTGACCCGAGGGCAAGAAACATCGTTGCTGCTGGTGCTGAGGTAAGAAACAAAACATTGCACTGACATTTAATAGATATATGTGTCTTTACGGATTTCCTTTTCAGAAAGACTTGCACTAGTATTCTTACCAACCCTACAAATCCTTGTATGTATTTCACTCACATTAAGATTGTTGTTGTAGGTATTTCTGAGACAACGCCTATCTGGACAGGGTCTTGCTTTTATCCTCGCAGGTGGCTCAGGTGAGGTTTTATCTCAACCACAATGCTTGTTCGTAGTTGTCGCCTCATCCCCCATTAAAAACTGACATTGCTATATCCCAAACATGTTCGTTGTACAAAAAGTTCTGGAGGTAGGAGAAGTTCTCACCATTGACGTGTCTTGCATCGCTGCTCTCACTCCTTCAGTCGATGTCCAAATCAAATACAACACTCCTCTCAGACGAGCAGTATTCGGGGTATTACATTTACATTACACTCTCCCTTACATACGAAACTTTGTTTAAAAGAAGAGAAGAAGATTCAGGTTTTTTTTGTTTTGTTCCTTCCCTCATATATCTGACTTTCTCTGTACCATTCCAAAGGGTGATAAACATGTAACCATACCTCACTATGGACATTCCAAAGATTCACTTCTTTTCTCTGTACCATTCCAAAGATTCAGTTATTTGTTTTGTCTATCATATCCTGCAGGGACAGTGATTCCTGGATACCCTCCAACGGCGAGGACAGAGCTCAACATGTAACCATATGTCACTATCGCATCTAACTTGTTCTCTTTCATTAGCTTTTCTATTCCGTTCCTCGAAAATTCTTCCATTGTACGCAACGCTTCTTTTTCTTTATCACCCATTCCATTGGTTGCTTCTGCTTCAAGGAAGACCTCTTGTCCCCATTCTTTCACCTTTTCCTGTCATTTTTGGGGTAAAACTATTGACTTACATTCCGTTGAGACACCAAAAAAATTGGTGAATTCAGTCTTAACGCTTATGGTACCTTTTTAGCAAATTTTTTGTTGAAGGCAATAACGTCTGCTAAGGATCGGACTGGCGATTTCACAAGCGCTTTAAGATATGCGTTAAGAGAGATTTTGAACTCAGCCAAAAGTGCTGTCATTTCACCGCTATCTGAGTATGGTATCGTTAAATTTTCAATGACGATGGCTCCTTCTTGTCTACGTCCAAGAACAACAGAGCTATATGAGTTCTCGGTTGGTTTAATATGATAAAATAAATTCAAAACTTATAACGAATGTTACCTTAGTGTTTTGATGTCATGATCAAGAAGAGAACCAAACACAACGCCTAATCTCTTACCCTTGAGGCCATTAGCTCTCAAAAACTGCTTGTAACCGCCTTTGGGTATGTACTTAGAAGCGGTCCTCGTGGCCTCGTCCAATGGATCATAACCCACAATAGCATCAAGGACATGAACAGAATCTGAAACTCTCCTGCATATTGGCCTAAAATTGCAAAAAGACAAAAATATAGAAACTTGCAAAAAAATGGTAGAAAATCAAAAAGAAAGGGGGTGGGTGCTCTTAGTCTCACTCACCCAACACTATCCTGTCTCAAGGAGATAGGGACCACCCCGGCTCTGCTTGTGAGCCCGACACTTGGTTTAATCCCGACCACCGAGTTTTGACTGGATGGAGCAAGAATGGAACCATCAGTTTCAGTCCCTAGTGATACGGCCACAAGATTGGCTGCTACAGAAATAGCTGATCCACTACTTGACCCCAATGGATCTGCTGATAAAACATATGGATTCTGCAACATTTCAAGATTTGCTGAATTAATTTTTGTCGTCAACAATTTAACATGGCCGGATCTGAGTACATACAAGTGAAACATTAGTTTTGGCCAGCCAAAATTTTTGAAGGTTTTTTACATAGATATAATAAGCCTCCAAATTTTGAAAAAATATATATATTTTTATTAGATTTCTTAAAAAATGTTTCAAATTCCCGAAATCTCAGATCCTACCTCTATAGAGCAATGAGTGTGATGGAAAGAAGAAGCTGACCTTTCCTTGGAGGCCACGTGCGCTCCAACCATTTGGGATGGAAGATCGGAAGTTAGCCCATTCGCTTAAACTGGCTTTGCCCAAGATAACAGCACCAGATCTTCGGAGTCTCTTGACAACACCCGCGTCTCGAGGGACGACAGAACCAAGCAAAGCAAAGGAACCAGCCGTTGTGTTAAGCTTGTCTTTCGTGGATATGTTGTCCTTGAGCAGAACCGGAATACCGTGCAACATGGGAAGCTTAGTGACGCCTTTGAGCTGGCGTTCTTTGTCTGCCATCTCTGCATCGACTAACGCATCTGGGTTCGTCTCGATGACGGCGTGGAGCGTGGGGTTGAGTTTGGAGATTGCTTTGAGATAGTACTCAACGAGCTGTTTTGATGTCAGTCTCTTCTCCTTGAAAGCAACTCTGATGTCATCAACAGTGGCTTCTTGAATCGAGAATGTTGAGGTGGGCTTATTGAGAGAGTGGGGCTGAGCTTGAGTGATAAGAAGATGAAGAAGAAGAAAAGATGATGACAAGATGAAACGCAGAGCAACCATGGCTAAAGAGAGAGAGAGAGAGAGAGATAAAGGGTCAACGCTAGTCGCCAATGGTCTCTTTCTGACAGATCCATGTTTGATTAGTGTCACAAATAAATAAACCTTTTTTTCTTTTCTTTTTCTTTTTCGAAGACAGAACACGTGAAACAGAAGACGAAAATCAATTAGTTTAAATGAATGTCTTTTGGTAAAGTAAAACTTTAAAGAGATAATAATCATTAAGTGATTCTCCCGTCTGGAACTAAATTAGTTGTTCAAGTTTGATAATATTGCATAGAACTCATACCTTCGTACTTTTTTTTTTCTTTTTTTAGAAAAAACTATAGCTATGGTGAGCTGTTATTCCCATCAGGGAATTTAGATGTAAGTGATTAGTCTAGCGAACTCAGTTAGATTTTGATGGCTTCTTTCACATTTTCCCTGTTGTAATTGTTGGAATTCATACCGGTTTATAACGATTTATAAATCAACCTATGAATTTAGTTTGCCTAGATCTCATGCAAATACTTAAATGAATCTAGATCTTATGGTTCTGAATATACCTGGTTATTCGCAGCGGAAAGATGAATATATCAAATCGAGAGTTCTTTAGCACTCCAAATGTCGTGTCTCTACCGGTATCCACACGCACACAAACTAGATCGAAACGGGATGCTAGTGCCGCAGAATTCAAATCTCGCAAGTGACGTAAACCTTTTGAGTCACTTTGTATTTAGGGTTCGTCGTAACCAATTGGTTTCACCATAATCATTATTTATACCTAATGATGCACGTAACCTAGTGTTCAATGGGCTAAGCTCATATCAGAAGAAACAACAATTATTCTTCCACTTAATTAGTGTACGTGTGTTATATCATATATAACACTTAGTATAAATAATATTATTCCTTGATATTGCATATATATGGAATTTGATATATTTCATATAACAAATACATATAACAAATATCGTATAACCCTGATTGTTTTTGATCTAGTTTGTTTAGGTGTGTGACCCTGTAGGATCATATAAAATTAGTAATGAATTCTTAATCCATAAATTATAAGCGGTTTCTATCAAGACATTATAACCACCTAATTTTATACGATTATCGAACTTCGATGTTACGACTTTCACAAGAGTAAGTACAAATGATTTTAGGACATTCCCAACAATCTCCCACTTGTAATAGAATCATCTATTCTCATAATCCTTTTGTCTCTATATCTCGATCTCAGCATAAGGCAAGAACTAGTGTCATCCTTATTTAGCTAGATCATGTTTATCGAACTTTGATTTATACTGATAAAAACAAACGACTGACATTCACCTCGTTTGAGCACGTCCATGCATTTCTCAGTATCAAATCTTCGATGGGCCCAAATATATTTATCTCCCGTTATATGGGAGGGACAAATCCCATCTTGTTTCATCACTGTTCTTTACAAACTTCTTAGATCACCTAATCAATGCCTTTATAATCACCAGTTACGGCTGATGTTTGACAAGGTCAAAGTGAACTAATCCACAAGTGATGAATCATGATGACTCGGGTCTAAGGACTATACTCAATAGTCGTAATGAGAAACTCTTATGACACTCATATAACAATCTTGTCGAGTTCTCATAGCGGATCAGTCCGATCATGTGTTCTCTAACACATATCCATGTGATTGACTTCAATACCACATATTGAATGACTCCATGAAACTTAGTCATCAATCACCTCACATACTAGTCATTCATGGTTATTAATGTCCCACGTTAAAAACCTTGACTAGGGACCTCAGTAATTTATAGCATCTTTCACTTATAGGGTGTCATGATCAAGTCACGTACTTGATGACCTATAAGAATGTTATAAATTATTTTGGGACATTTATTTAATCATCCAATAATCAAATAAATCTGAAACAATTTCATTAATTTGAAAACATAACCAATGTATGTTAATATGAACATCATATCATAAACATAAAGTATCCCACTAAAATCAAGATCACATCTTAATATACTTAATACCCATGGCTGCAGTATGAGTCTCATACTTAGGCCATGGAAGAGGCTTGGTCAATGAATCAACAACATTCGCATCCATTGAAACTATGCTATAGTGCTTTGTTTGGAACTCTTCCAACCCACCATTATCTATTACGACGATTTAACCAACTTGTGATCGAAAAATCATCTTTCTCAGTCTGAAAATTAGCATTTGTGTAACCACTTACAACAAGCTCATCAATTTCTCCATAGACCAAGAATTTATCTTTAGTATTTCTCAAATACTTGAGGATATTCTTGACTATTGTCCAGTGACTTTCACATGGATCACATTGGTATCGACTCGTCATGCTCAAAACATATGCAACATCTAGACGAGTACAGATCATAGTATTTAATAGTATTTAAAATGTTATATTCTTAATTCATTAACGGTATTAGTGTAATCAATCATTAAGAGAGTTAACGCGAGAACGACACATAGGAAACTGACTTCTCAAATAATATTATAGAGATTGTTTTATGTCTTACTCTTTTATAATAGAAAATATTATTTTCAAGATAGCAACAAATATATATATATATATATATATATATAAGAATCATCTTATTTTTTTATTTTGATAATTTATCATATTAGTTTATAATCAATTTGGTAATATAAAAATAATATTTTTTTTATATTGATAATATATCATATTAATTTATAATCAATTTGGTAATATAAAAATATAATCTAATATTATTAATATAAAATTTGTTTTAATTATATAATAAGTCAAATATCTAAAATCATGTTTATTATTGTGATTAACTTTTAAAAGCACTTATATATTACAAATATTTTTGAAAATATTTTATACAAATATTTTTGATTAATTCATATTTAATTATATTTTTTTATATCTTAATGTTTTATAATAAAAAAAATTCCAGATAACAACAATATATCTATATAAGCAATTAGGTAATATAAAATACAATCTAATATTATTAATATAATATTTGCTTTAATTATTTAATAAGTCAAATACCTAAAATCATGGAAAATATGACGCACAAGCAAATTCAGTTCTCAAATAATAGTATAGATTATTTTTCCGGATGTTTATTTATTTATTATAAAAAAATAGTTTTTAAGCAGTTATTCTATCTCTACTTTGTTTTAGTTGTCCAAACAAAAATATCTACTTTGTTCATGCAAAACATTTGGAATAAACATGATCCAACTGTAAATTTCTTTGGATAAAGATAATGTTGAGAGCGCACCTATACTATTAAAACATGATCATTTCTGTATTTTTTCTTTTAATAAAAAAACTTAATTTTACCTAAAATGTCCATATTTCTCCAAATGAGTTTTGATTCACATTAAACATATTTAGTCTTTTGATTTTGGGCATTAACTACAAATGCAGTTCTGATTCTTTAGCTAAGTCTGCCAAAATCATTTCATAGGGAGCTTTGTTACATTGGTTGTTCTATTACGATCTGGTTATCCAGACCACCTTAAGTTGAATAATAGAATAGATGTTCGATGTAAGAAAAAACTAGAAATGCAGTTCAAACAAGCCATGGTTCTTGGGTCATACTAATCAAGACACAAATTAGTAACCCATTTTTTGTTAGGATCCAATTTTTTTGGGTTTACAGTTCTGGTTCCGTTGTGGATTTATTTTTCTGTTCAGTATCGCTCTTTAGATTTTTAGATAAATTTAAATATTTCAGACAAAAATATTCGGATGATTCAGTTTTATCAGGAAATTCAGTTTTATCAGGAAATTCAAATAAATTTAAATACTTCGGATACAAAGTAATAGGGTAGTCCAGTTTTTTGGATAGTTCGGTTTATAAGTAATAGTTTTAGAATATTTAATCATTTTGAAGATAAATTTCTCTATAAACTGTATTTTTTATATTCTTTTTTTTTATGATTCTGGTATCCGGAGCCTCGAGAGGATCCGACAAGCGCCAATGAGCGTCCACTGGAGCTTAGCCGGGGAGCCCGCCGAGGCATCCAGGAGGGCTGGTGATCACCCCATGTAAATATCACCAGTGGTCACACGTTAGCAGGCTTCTTCGTATTGGACCCGAAGGTCCCTCAAGATAATCACTTCCCAGCGGCACTCGAACCCATGACTTCCCTGGTTGAGTTTAACCACTGGACCACTAACACGTGGTTCCGGTGCCCATTAGTTCTTGTTTGGTTTTGATTTTTGTTTCGGTTTTTCTATTCTAGAGATATAGGAACCTTTCATATATTTGTGAACATTGATTCTATTTTGGTTTCGTTTTCTAGATCCCGTTTCAATTTAGTTGGTTTTCGATTTATATGTTGAAGCTTAAATATGTTTGTACAATTTTTCTTATATTTGATAAATAATTGATTTATAGACATAATTTTAATGGCATTTTATAAATAAAATATTAAGACTGTTATCATATTAAAACCATTGCAAATATCCATTTTAATGATTATAGAATATTATAAGTATTTCGATGTTTATATTTTATTTGATTTCACTGATAATATATATATATATATATATATATATATATATTAATGTGTAAATATATATTTAATAAATAATGAGAATTCGCAGGGATATTTTTAATATTTTTATGACTAAATCAGAGCTAGTTGAGATAAAGGCTTGCATGACCATGAAGACGATAACACTTATATGTAACATGACCAAGCTGACCACAATGAGTGCAGAGGGGTATAGTTTTGTGACGTGGTAACCGAGCTTTCAAGGGGGCAACATCATGTCTGAAGTACTGGTTACAAACTCACAAAAAGGTTTATCGTAGAATCATTTTTTTCACATGCACAAATGTTAATTGCAACTACTACTATTGTGCCAAATGGAAAAAAAAACTTTCATTCAAAAGCTTCTCTCTCCAGGATACTTGCCATCACAGCCTTGAAGCCATATTCACATAGCTATCCCTCGTCTTCTTGGTGCAAGCCTTGATCTCAGCATCTCGTCTTGCTAGAAGTTTCGGCCACATCACATAAGATTAAAAAAAACTCAAGCAGATCTTCTGCCTCCTGTGCAAAAAGGCAGAATACTAAGGTTATCTAAGTCTTCTCCTAATCATACTAAGTGTTCTTCAGCAAAAGACAAAAGTGAAGAACAATAATTGATGCTGAAAGAAATTATATTCTATAGAGAGGAACAATTATTGATGCTCAACGCTAGCATTTCTAACAGTTTGTAGAATAGAGCCTAAACATACAACAAAAGAGATTGTCCAACCGGTTTTAAGCGGCTCAAAGATCCAACCTTATTGGAAAGACTGAAGAAGAGTATCGCAACCAAGATATAAATAAGAAATGTTTATCTATACACATGAGAAACTCATTCAAAATATCTCATTTAAGCTATTGGCGTGGATTTTATTATTTCTTTAGTTTACATTCCTTTTAGTTTCTTATACAAATAGTAGTTTATAAACTATTATGTTCAATTTAAATTCTTCGCAAACAAACATCAAAGGGGAAACCATAAATATTACCCTTAAGTTTCTCCAAAAAGGGTTGCTAATTCAATCATATCTACACTATGTTTGGGTGATTAAAGTTGTGTCGTGGGTAGTGTGGATTCAATCAAAGAAAGGAATGACACAAAATTTGTTTGGTATTAATACTTATTAACCTTCTAGTTAGAAGTATACACTACAAGAAAACAGCGGTATTCTGACGGACATTCCGACGGAAAATGAAATCTTGGGAATATACCGAGGAATTTCCTCGGAAAATGGATGCGATTGCTGATTTTGTAAAAGGTATTCTACCTGAGGATAATGTAGCTCTTGGTTCATACTACGAGGTTCAGAAACTCGTAGCTGGTCTTGGTTTATCGTATCAGGTAATAGATGTATGCAGTGACAACTGCATGATTTATTGGAGGGCGGATGAACAGCGGGTTACATGCAAATTTTGTGGAAAGCCTCGTTATAAAGATACGAGTGGAAGAGTTCCAGTGCCATATAAAAGGATGTGGTAATTACCTTTGACGGAAAGGTTGCAGAGGTTGTATCTGTCTGAACGCACAGCGCAACCAATGAGATGACATGCGGCAACAGATGGTGAGATCAGACATCCTTCAGATGCAAAACCATGGAAGCATTTCCAATCAAAGTATCCCGACTTTGCGTATGAGAGAAGAAATGTCTACCTTGGATTATGTACTGATGGTTTCAGTC
>NC_027749.1:41412874-41413441 GCF_000695525.1 Brassica oleracea var. oleracea
GGATGATTATAGAGAGAGAAAAGGGGGGGGTCGAATTATAGGGAAATCGGAGGGGATAAGAGTTCTGAGGTTTCGATCCAAAAAGTTCGGGTTTTGCCTTAGAATTCTGTTTCCCGCACACGCATCGATCAATGCGTTTTTGTACAAACACGGATCGATCGATGCGTTTAAAAGAAACTTACACGATTTTTCGAGGACATTCCGAGGAACGTTTGAGATTCTCGATCGATCGATGGGATAGTCAAATCGATCGATCACATTGTTACGCTTTGGTCCATCTTAATGATCTATCGATGCGTTTTTGGATATATATACATCGATCGATCCGTTTATAAAAAAAATTTGACGTATTGAAACCCCAAACACTAGTTCCTCGGAATTTCCTCGGAATATTCCGACGGAATTCCGAGGAAGAAAAGGGTTTCCTCGGAATTCTCTCGGAATAATCCGGGGATATTCCGAGGAAATATGGTTTTTAAACCGAAAACAACGTTTTGCGGTTTGAATAACACCTATATAACCCTTATTAAGTGTCTTACGTTCATTATGAAGTCAAAAATTTGTTCC
>NC_027749.1:41413510-41413830 GCF_000695525.1 Brassica oleracea var. oleracea
TCTCGGGATTCCAGCCATTTTCAGGATTCCCCTTCGCCCCACAGCTCCAACCATACATCTCCCTCTGCTGCACCCGCTCCTGCTCCTCTCGCTCCCGCTGCTGCATCGGCTCCTGCTCCTCCGGGTCCTCCGGGAGTGATGAGTGTTGCGGAGTTGGTTCAACGGCCCGGTCGTGACCATCTTTCGATCTCACTCCGTATCCACATGGACGGGGGCAAACATGGCAATTAAACATTTTTTTTTCTTTAAATTTGGATTCATTATTAACCGTTTGTTCTTTTTATTAGGTTCAACCGATCCGGGAACGGGATCAGCGCATG
>NC_027749.1:41415144-41415408 GCF_000695525.1 Brassica oleracea var. oleracea
AAAAAAATTAATATTTTTTACATTCCGAGGAAATTAATTATATTTTTTACTCGATCGATCGATGCGTTTTTGGACATAAATCCATCGACCGATCTGTTTATAAAAAAAAGTTCGGAATATACCTAGGGACATCTTCCTCGGAATATACCGAGGGACACCTTTCCTCGGAATATACCGAGGGACCGGTTCCTCGGAATATACCGAGGGACATGTTCCTCGGTATATACCGAGGGACATGTTCCTCGGAATATTCCGAGGAACATG
>NC_027749.1:41415434-41436809 GCF_000695525.1 Brassica oleracea var. oleracea
GGAAGATTTCCCTCGGTATATTCCGATCGATCGATGGATATATGTCCTAAAACGCGTCGATCGATGAGCTTCCGAGGAAATATCCCGACGAAGTTCTCCCTCGGTATATTCCGAGGAGATTTCCTGACAAACTAGTGATCCTCAGAATTTCTTTGGAAATTTGTTTCCTCGGAATTCCGTCGGAAAATTCCGAGGGATTTCCGAGGAAAGAAGAAATTCTCAGGAATTATTTCCGAGGACTTGTTTCGTCGGTATGTCGTCGGAATAACGTTATTCCGACGAAATTCCGACGATTTTTTCCCTCAGTATCCTTGCTGTTTTCTTGTAGTGATATGGGGATAATGTGTAGCGTTACCAAAAAGGACACATTGTGTCTTCTCTTTACAATTAAAGACACATTATGCATTTAGGACACTTTCTTGTACGGGTCGATATGTTAGAGACGAAAATGCCCTTTTCTTATTTTAGTAAAGCAACGGTAAAAGTAATTTAGTTAGAAGAGTTTGTTAGAATTTGCATTAAATGCATAATTTATTTTCGTATGAGGTTTGTGTACTGGTTTATTTATAACTAAAGTTTCTTTGTGTAGTCTCCCCATCGAATGTTCATTCTTTTCATTTTCTAATAACAACAAATTTATTAACTTTTAACTAAAACTATTTTTTTCATACCCCATCACCTTTTGTTCATCATTATTTTATATTTTCATAAAGTATATATACCTAAAAATAAAGTATTTTTTTTCTTTTTATTTTGATATCCATATGTATATATTTTTAATACTTAATTTTTTAGTTTGATACATATATTAACATTATGAATACTATTCTGGTGGATATATTTTAGTGGACAAGAGTCACGTGAATATGTTCTCATAAACAAATTTGTTGTGGATGCGTTCTTGTGGACAAGTTCATATAGTTATAGTTATGCAACTATGACTATTTGTGAACATGTTTTTGTGGATGAATTCTGGTAATTCAGGTTTGTGGATATAGAAACGAAACTAGTGTCCACATAGGAACTACATAACTGTTATCTCTCTAATTTATTACATAGGGATTGTCCTGCAGGTTGACTGGATGAGCACTACTATCATACACAAAGGACAACACAAAGAACAATACAAAGGACTCTGTTTTGCATAATTATTCTTTGCCAGAAATCTCCTATGCACAATTTAAACTAAAATCTTGAGACCCACAAGAGCCAACCAACAAAATGAAATTGTTAGATGCAGAAATTTTCAAACTTTACCGTTAAAGTACATAGACTTCTCGTCGCTCCAATTCGATGAAGCCATGAGGAGAGTCTTCTTCTGACTCACACCAAACCAAAATTTTAAATCTTTAGATGTTACTCATGATGAAGACGGAAATGAATTTGGTACCTGAGTTCTAAATCTGACTTTTTGAATCGAAACCGAAACGATTGATTCTACTACAACACATGATCAAAGCAAACATCGTGTGAGACGATTAGCAAATCTGGAGTTTTTCTACGAATAGAAATTGGCGCGGTGAAACGGTCGCTGAATTCCAAGCTCACCCACGGCGGATCCCGAGCTCGCTCACGATGAATCCGGAGCTCATCCACAGCGATTCATGAGCTCATCCAAGATTGATTTCATTACAACCTCTGGTCTCATCATCACACCCATCGATCCTCTCTTGATTTTTTTTGAAACTCTCAGTATTTGGGTTTAAATATTTGAGAAAGTATAATTGAGTTAGGAAAAAAAGATGAATTTGTGAGGTTTGATAAAGAGTTACGAGAGAAGAGGAATGAGAAGTGAAGTTTGGTTTAGTTAAAGGGTGTTAATGTCTTTAGACACATGAAATGTGTGTGACAAGTCCAATGTGTCTCCAAGTGTAATCGGAAACTGATAAAGTGTCTCTAGGAGTAAATTTTTTCATCATGTGAAATTTATTAAGAACACTTATGATTTCTTAGACAAGTGGAACCCATTGAAAATGGTCTATGTACATGAAGAAGAGACTGGTTGTGTTAATACCAAAGTGGATGTTTTTTTCAACACTCATCCTCCACAAACATCTTTAGGCAAAAAAAAAGTCTCATTGTAATGGATTATCGATCTTCCAGACTAAGAAACTAGATTTTCCAGGAAAAACAAACTTATTCTCTGTCTCCACTGTAATGAATAGTTGATCTTCCAGTTTAGGATTTCAAGCAAAAATCGAAACGGAGAACCTCAGGTTTTCTCTTTACTGTAATCAGTTATAGGGAACTAGATCTCAAGCAAAACTGAAAACCTAGAATCTCGCATTGTAATGAACTATCAATCTTCCATATTAGAAACTTTCATGCAAAACTCCCTGCTCCATATTCCGATTAGGAAACTAGATTTCCCCCAAAACTTGAAACAATCTCGATCTTCTTGATTATGAAACTAGATTAATATTGCATACGATTCAAAATCAATCAAACCCCTGAGTTCGCGACCTAAATTTTCTCTATAAATGGTTGATTAAACTTTTATTTTCTTCTTCTCTAACAAAACAAAGTACATAGTTAATGAGAGAGAGAGAGAGGGAGACTAAGAATTGATCGAACAAAGTGATTTCTTACAATCATCGTTGTCCCAGTAGAGAGCCTTGTTTCCTAGCAGATTAAGCTCCCGAGAATCTGAAAGTAAGCGGGAAGAGAAGCCTCTCAAAACAGCTTTTGATATTATAAATGATGTCGTTTTTCTATGTTTGCTCTATTTTTTATTTCTTTAAATTTATTCCTATTCTCCACCTTTTTGAACTCTCACTTGTTTAACAGGCAATTCAACTTACAATTTTTGTTTATATTTATTATACTTACATGATTGCCAATTTATTTATTTTTTGTTTTTTTTTTCAATTTACTCAATCCCCCATATACACATTTGTTTTGAAATCAACCAAGAGATGTTCAGATGTGTCTTAATTATACGAATCAAAAGGTTTTAATCATGTCTTTAGCTTTTAATTCTTAAGCAAAATTCTGAGATGTTATTTTAACCTTTTTAGGAACATGAATGTTTTTTAAAAAAAACACAAGGAACATGAATGTACTAACTATATACTATACGTAAGAAAAAGAATCAATAGTCCATTGCATGGCTCTACAAAACAACAGTACAATAGTCAATTGTATATAATTAAGGATGATGAATGGTATGTTCATGTTTCTTCCAAGATTAGTGATGATGAATTATTTAGCTGATTCAGTTTTGCCATATAAAGTGGAAAATATACATATTTCTTATTATTAACAAGATAACTTCTTCTTTTTTTAAGATAACTTTTTTCTCTACATGCAATCTTGTAGAGACGCAGGCATGGACATCAAGCATACACAGCAAACACAAAATCAAAGCAAACATCAAGAAATCACAAATCCGGTTAATCAAACTCGGATCTCACAGGTTTCAACCTCTTGGTAAGAACCAATGAACACATCACCGTAGATTAGTCCAGCAAGTCCACCACCAACGAGTGGACCCACCCAATAGATCCAGATTTGTGACAAGTCTCCACTGACAACAGATGGTCCGAACGACCTTGCTGGGTTCATTGAGCCACCGCTGAATGGACCAGCAGCGAGGATATTGGCACCAACGATGAAACCAATAGCGATCGGAGCAATGGTTCCGAGCGATCCCTTTTTTGGATCAGCAGCGGTGGCGTAAACGGTATAGACCAAAGCAAATGTCACAACGATCTCCATCACGATACCTTCGAGTGCTCCCAAACCGGCTCCGACTCCGTGGGTTGGTACGCTCTGTAGCAAACCGCGAAAACAAAAACTCATTGACATTTGTAAACCAGCTACCAATGTAATAATATTTTCATAAGAAATAAATACTCTACGCACGAGTTATCAGTAATGACTATAGTCTATAGCTTAACAAACCAAAGTTAACCAATATATTACATAACGAATTAGTTTCAACTTGTTTGGTATCGTGTTTTTCTTACTGAGCTAACAAACTTCGTATGAGCCTAGCTAAATAATTTGATAGTCACGCTTTGAACTATACAAATCAGCTGCGAAATTAATTAGTTATTTATTTTTTATACTAAATAAAAATTTGTCCTTTTTCTGCATGAAAAAATCTGACCAGAAAACATGATTTTACTATTCAAACCGAAGGAAACCAAAAACAAACAATAAATCCTTTATTGTACCTAATTAAACTAGACCAGAGATTTCTAACCAAACCGACAACGAAATATGTTCTGTGACTTCTGTCTCAAAAACGTCCTAGCAAGTAGTAACCTAAAAATTGATCAAAACCGAAGCGAACCGGGAAACAAAATTAACCAGTTCTACGCTGGTAGTACGTAACGTACCTCGCCGTTGGTAACATAGACAAGGAGAAGGCAAGCAACGATGGAGCCAAGACACTGAGCGATCCAGTATAAGAAACCCGTGATCAGTGTTATGTTTCCGCCAACGGCAAGACCGAGAGTCACGGCAGGGTTAAGGTGGCCACCAGAGATGTTAGCCGCAATGGAAACACCAACAAATAAGGCAAACGCGTGAGCCACCGCAATAGCCACAAGACCAGCTGGGTCCAAGGCGGCATCGGAAGTCAGTTTGCCAAAGGCAATAGCTGAGCCTACGCCAGCGAATACAAAGATAAGAGTTGCGATAAACTCAGACAAGTAAGCCTTTAGAGATGCAACACTGAACGAGTCACCCACACTTCCAACTTCGATCTTCACCATGCTTTTTTTACTCGAGACTTTGGTTAATTTAGCTCTTTTTTTTCTGGTCCTTCGGTATAGGGAAGAGCAAGTGACTATGGGTCCCATATTACGTGGCTGAGCATTATTGCATGCCGTCCAAACCGCCTCTTATTTGATTAATTGAAGGTAGCAGCAAATGTTAAACTTGATTAATTAGTGACAACTATGGTGGTATTTAATAAAGTGTTAGGATAAGAATCTTCTTCTGACATTTTGATATTCTGCTTATAAATAAATGTTGTGTCACACCAATAATGATAAACTAGATTAAGATCTGCGCCTTGCGTGGGATAAACATTATATATATAAATTATTTTACGTATTATATGTTCTTATATATTTTGAAATAATAAATATATATTGAATAATTAAAAGTCAGTAACTATTACATATATAATTAAATTGGTGCGAACGTATAAATCAATTTTATTAATCCAAACATTTTTTTAAAAAATATTGATAGGAAATGTTATTAAATTTAATGATATTAACATACATAGTATATTTTTAATATTAATGTCTATTTTTTATTTTTTTTAAATGATGTTTTCTACTCATATGTTTTTTTTATCAAGTGTATTTTTAATAGCAAAAACTTTAAATTACTGATAACAAAATTTTCATTGTGGGATTTATAATTTTAGTAATTGATAATTTAAAAAAATTTATCAATGTTAGTTCAAACCTTTTATCAAAAAAAATTATTCAAAGTAAATTTTGAAACTAAAATATTTATTTATTCAATATGGTGTATAGTTTAATTTAGAATGATATATATACATATATATATTTTAAATCTTAATGATTAATTAAATTAGACTTTACTTATATGATTTTGTAATCATTTATATTTTGTCATAACAAAAATTTTAAACCATGGATCGCAAAATTTGAATGTGAGACTTTCAACAGTTTTAGTAATTTATAGTCATTTTTTAAAATTCAAAATATAAAATATACAGAAAAATCTAAATTTTTATAATATGGTTATTGTGTTTTTAAAAAAAAAATATTTTAATAGTTTTAAATTAAACAAATTTGATAGAAGATACATTTTTTTATCAGATCTTTATTATTTAAAATCATTAATTGTCATATATACTTTACCCACATTAGGAAATTCCGTAATCTTTATTTAAGAAAATAATAAATGACATTAATAATGAATTTATGGTTAGTTTAATAAAAAACTTATTATATAATTAGATGAATCAACCTATTTCTCTAATAATTATAAGAATCATCCTATTGATGACATGTGGCTACAAAAAGAAGTTAATGTTTCACAAATAATATATAGGGGATTGATAATCATGGTCTTATTCTATTTGCTATTTGTTTTTTAAAATTTTATATTGGATTAGATAAGTTGGAAGATGCTAATGTATAGGGACTATAATTTATAAGTCAATTAACCAATACCTTTGTTGTGTTTATTGGAACTGGTCAGTTTGTATTATAAATATAAAACCGAAATTTGAGTTTTAACAAGTGATTATGACTTTATTATATTGTACTCACAAAACTAACATTTGACAGAATAATGCATGCATATAACTTTACATGATTAGACCATGAAGGTAAATTTTGTTAGCCTCAATAAAAATATATACTGAATTGTAAAAAAGGTCCTCCACGATGATGGCGAGATTATCTTTCTTTGTGTTTATAGTTTATTTAACTTGAATATTCAATAATTAGATGAAGTTGAATTTTGAAAGGTGATTAATCAGTTCCACAACATATGATGTTGCTAAGAGTTTTTAATGTTTCATAAATGCATGATGTTTTGATATTTTATAGTAATTTTAGTTTTATTAAAAACTATCTGATCAGTGATATTTATAATTTTTTTTAATGATTGGTTGAATTAGTTTTAGTTCATATTCTTAATGATATTTTAGGAAAATACATACTCTCTCTGTTTCATAATAAATGTCATTCTAACATTTTTTTTGTTACACAAAAAGTGTCATTTTACGATTCGAATGTAAATTATACTTACTTTTAGCTAAAAATTGATATTTATAATTTGTTTTAATGATTGGTTGAATTAGTTTTAGTTCATATTCTTAATGATAATTTAGGAAAGTATATACTCCCTCTGTTTCATAATAAGTGTCATTCTAACATTTTTTTTTGTTACACAAAAAGTGTCATTTTACAATTCGAATGCAAATTATACTTAGTTTTAGCTAAAAATTAATTGATAACTGCATTGATTTTATAAATAATTTTATTTCTCTCAAATACTATTCGTTAGAGAGGTGTAATTCCGTCACTTACATAAATACTTTTCTAAAAACAACTTACATATATTTCCGTCACTTTCTTAATCTTTGTGAAAAATGTCAAAGTGACACTTATTCAGAAAAGAAGGAGAATATTTTTTTATTTTTATGCATTCAATCAAAATATTATATAATTTCAAACAAAGGGAGTCGCATTCTGTGAAAAAAAATTATTGGATGGATAACATTAGCCAAAACTTCATTATCTTCGGGCGAGGAAAAATACATATTTCAAATCTAACAATTTCTATTAAACCGAACGAGTGATCCGTGCTAAATACGACTTCCACTCAGTCATAGTTCAACACTAAATTGGTTAATAGTGTCATGTCATGTTTAGCCAGCCGAATCTCAGTTACTAATATATTTTTTTAATTACGGCTAAGTAGATTTAGGCGTTTTCTAGAAAATTTGTGTAGTTTTCTGAATTATAATCGAGTTCGGATCGTAATCCCCTGTACTATATCTGCGAAGTGATTTTGCCACATGTCCTCTCTACAATCTATTTAACAAAACAAATATGATATGACTACTGAAATTGATGACATGACTTCCAGAAAAATATGACATAGATAATTTCATTTGATGTTGATTTATATTTTTGGCAAACTTATTAGAATATAGTAATAATTCATATATTACATTCAATATTGATATTTATTTTTGGTAAACTTTTTTTAAATATGATAATATCTCATACATCATCTATAAAAGAAATATATTTATATATAACATTTCAAATTTCAAAATATTATTATTTTTATATAATTATACAATTTGTATTGCTAAAGTTTTCAAAAATTTCTACAATTTTTTAAAAATTTAAATATCTAATCGTAAGATCATTAGTTCTTTATATATCTACGAATTTTATAAATATTGTTTAGGCTAAATTTTGATAATTATACAATTTTATATCATTTTTATTAGTTTTATACAAATTGATTCAATATATATCAAATCTATATTAAATATTAGTAAAAAAATAGTAAAATCTATAATATTTAATAAAATTTATTTTTAAATATAAGTTAGATTTAAAAAAATACTTTAGTAATTATCGTACGAAACTCTGTAGAAAATTGTATAGGTCGAAATAGACATTTCCCCTTTAAGTAAATGGGCTTGGGGTTAAAGCCCATTTATGTTAATAAATTCTCAAACCCTAAACCCTGTAAATCTCTCTATAAGAAGAAGAAGACGATCGAATCTCACTTTCCCGGCTTTCTTTCTCTATCATTTACAATATGGCTTCTGCTTGCAACAGATTCATGAACAGATCCTCCGTCTCCTCTCTCAGATCCGCCATCAGATCTTCGCTCCACAAATCTCCAATCGGCACCGGATCTTCGCCGAGTGCTTCGTCCGCCGGGTTTCGAATCCCGTCTAAACCCGCCGCTTCTCCCCGATTCTCCTTCTCCAGGTCTGCTCATAATCAAAATCAATTAGACACGCTCCGTTACAAATTCCATGAATCTGCTTCCATTTCGTTTTTTGATGAAATTGTGTTAGGTGTCCATCTGAGCTTGGTTGTGCTCAGTCGCTTTTGCCGCTTCACAGCACGGTGGCGGCGGCTCGGCTGACGTCGTGCCTTAGCGTAACTTCAAGAAACAGCCGAGCTCTCTCTCAGGGTACTCTCTGCTGCACCTCTCCCGACCTTTGATACTCTTTTCCTGCTTATTTTGCTTGTGAGTTGCTTCCCTTATCTACATTTGATCCTTCTTTCTTTGTGTCCTTTATAGTTTGCAATTCTCTGTGTAGAATTATTTGCTTATGTGGTTTGATTAGTTAGCTATACAGCGCTTTTGCATTACCACTCCATTTTGTTAGTTAGACTTGGAAACGGATCATGGCTTTCTAAGATCTTTACATGTGACAACATTAGATTTGATGTAAGGGAAGGATCATACTTATAAATGAACTTTTTGATTGGTTTTGTTGAAGTGTTGCAATACCTAGTGTTGACTCTTCACAAGTAGGAAGATTGACTGACTCTTAACAACTAGTTATGAGCTTCAGTGTCATTGTGTCTGTCTAATTATGAGTACTTAATTCATGCAGGCACATAATTTTCACCGTTACCATGTGGGATCCTTGCATCTTTATCAAGTACGAACCTTTTCTTAGTTCTAGTAATCCAGATAAAATGTTAGAAGACAAGTTTTAGGAATACAAAACCTTTGAAGAGGGTAACTTTTTAAACATGTCAGATTGGCATTGTGTTTCTTGCTTTTCTCTGTATATGAATGCAATTCTAGGAAAATTAATTCACGATGTGTGTGTATAAGAGTGGCAACACTATTGTAGTAATTTGTATAAGTTCTCTTTGTCCCAGATGGAATCGATGGCACGTGAGACTATTTGCACTTGTTTTTAAAGGTGGGTCTTGTCGTCAATGCTTGGTGATAATTACATTTAGGAAGCTGTTTTAGATGAGATTGCTTGGCTACTGTTCTGTTTTATCTGATTCACGTTGTAAAGACTTACCATAGAATCGTTAAGTGGAAAGGGTCTGCCTTTCTCTTCGTTATAAAAAAGACCAAGTTTTCTGTTTCTGTCTTAATCGTTATTTCTCTTTCTGTTTTACTTGTGTAGAGATGGGTCTTTCAGTCCCAAGGTGACTTGATACATTCATGAAGAGCATTACATTACTATCGGGAGGCAAGCTTCTTCTCTTAAAGTTAGAGACAATAAGTTTAATTTTTTTTTTGTCTAAACTCTTGTTTCTAAATTCATGAATAAAAATATGTAATACTATTCCTCCTCATTACACGACTCCTCTCTCAGTTTCTAGCCATGTTTAATTCCATAACTAGTTTGACATTGTGTTTACGTAACCAAAAGCTCAAAACTCAAAAATTACTAGAGTTGTATTGCGACATTTTGCTCTTGAATCCAGCTAGAGCCAACTTCTTTCTCCACCCCTTTCTCTCTCATAATCTTCCTAATTTGACTAACCTCTCTCCATATCTCATGGTAAGCATAGAGATTCGACATCACTATATATACGTACTCATCTTCATCAACTTCCCCTAACACAACAATCTTACCGGCTACGGCTTTAGCCGCTTTCAGATCCTTTCCAGCACTACAAGCACCAAGCAACGCCCTCCAAGCTACACCATCAAACCCGAAACCGAATTCTTGAATCACCTTCTTCGCCTGCCAAATATCTCCTCTCCGCGCCATAGCTCTGATAAGAGAACAACAATGCTCTACACGTGGCTTGATCCCATACTCGTTAACCATCATCTCAAAATAACCAAGGGTGAGCTCCATTGGAACTTCACAATGAGAACACACAGCTAAGAGATTCAAGAATGTGATTCCATCAGGTTTCAAGAATCTTTCTTGTTTCAGTTGGCTGAAGAGCTTGATCGCCTCGGTTGAATCGCCGTTACGAGCGTAACCATAGATCATAGCATTCCAAGCGATCAGATTCTTTCTAGGCATCGTCCAAAACATCAGCTCAGCCTGCTTCAACATTCCGCATTTTGAATACATATCTATCAGAGCACTCGCGACAACAACTCGAGAGTCTAGGCCAAGCTTGAGACCACAAGAATGAATGACTCTTCCCCATGGAACCACAACGAGAGCAGCAATGGCGGCCAGAACTATTGACAAGCTGTACTCGTCGAGTCTAACTCCATACGAGTGCATTTTGGTGAAAAACAGAGTAGCTTCTCTTGATTGCTCACTGTTGACATACCCTGTCAATATTGTGTTCCATGAAGATGAGTTAGGGTTTGGCATACACGACAGAATCTGAAAAGCACTGTTGAAATCTTCTGACTTGACAAAAGCGTCTATCAGCTCGTTGTATGTGACAGTGTCTGGATTTGGCATCTGATGGAAAAACCAAAGTCCCAGCTCGAGCTTACGATTCCTTGAGCAGGAAGCAACGATAGCATTCCAAGAAACAGTGTCTTTTTCTTCCATGTGTCGAAACACTAAAACTGCATCATCCATGGAACCACATTTCCCATACATGTCGATAAGACAATTACCCACCACAACATTGCCTTTCTCCATGCCGAGTTTCACAATCTTCGAGTGGATACAGGCTCCAAGCCACGAGATTTTCAGCCGAGCACAAGCAGCTAAAGCGGCTGTAAAAGAGAACTCGTTAGGGAAAACATTAGATCTCTCAAGGTCGAGAAACAAACAGAGTCCTTCCTGCAACCTTCCGGATTGAACGTAACCAGAAACCAACGAGTTCCAAGAGATGACATCTGGGTCAGGCATTTCATCGAACAGTCTGTGAGCATCTTCCAGCGAGTCACTCGTCTTGTAAAATCTCATCAGGGAGTTGGAAAGACGCGTTTCTGAGACGTACCCATGTTTTACGACGTACCCATGAAGCTGCCGGCACAAAGAAACGTAGCCATGGTTTCCGGAGACGCGGAGCAAGTGTACCATCACAGAAGAAGTATCATCCGGCTTGTCGCCGTCGTTGAGCAACTCGACAGCTGCGTGTAACGCGTCGATAACACCAGAGCGAGCCAGAGCAGAGACGACGGTGGTCCATGAAGAAGCAGTGGAACCAACATGGCTCCTTGTGGTTGTGGAGTACACACGAGATGTAACTTTATGCGACACAAATCTAAGCATTTGATTTCACCCTTTTAAACACATGGACCCACGTTTTATCATATATAATAATCAAACTCCAAATCTTACAGGGAAGATTGAAGGTTGTGATAAAAAGCGGCTAAAAATAGACATAAAAGTTAATTGGAGAGTAGCAAATATAGATGGAATAACAATGGAGGGTCTGCTTTCTTACAGAAGCAATGTCTTGAGGAATATAATGAGAGAGAGAGAGAAAGATAGGAAGAAAATGTTGATTTCAGAGATATTTTCTGAAAATGAAGGTGAATGAGAGTGTCTAATTAGTTTGTTCTTTAACTATCTATTGCAATATAATCTGAACACATTGTGCATATAATGGATTTCTTGTGATGCAGTTTTTTTCCGTCAAACTTTATCAATCGATTTCTGAGATGAAGAAGTGGTGATTATAGGAGGATTAGTAATGGTACAATTTGTATACGCAGGCAACTCTTTGCTCATGAGTTATTTGATGTCACTCAGTCTCGGTCCTTTGACCATTGTCATCTTCTCTACCTTTGCCACTTTCCTAATCCTCTCCCCTTTTGCCATTCTCTTCGAAAGGTCTCCTGTTAACTTCTTGACATGCCCAAAAACACAATCTCTGTTTTCATTTCAGATAGTAAATGTTTTTGTCTTCTTGTTCTAAAGGAAGCAATGGCCAGATGAGCTCAGCCCGAGGCTGATTGGTAAACTAGTTCTGATCTCCTTTGCAGGGTAATTATCATCCTCCATGCCTATTTTTTGTTAACAATTAGAAAACTTTGTTGAAATTTATATATAACATATTTTCTCTGCAATTAAAATAAACAGGGTTACTCTGTTCCAGACTCTGTTTCTGGAAGGAATCAGGTTGACATCACCAGCAATGGCCACAGCGATGCCTAATCTCGCTCCTGGTCTCATATTTTTCATCGCTTGGATGGTTAGGTGAAATCTCTAAACCACATTTTCAACACGGTCAACGAAGTTCTGAGATTCTCTGTTCTGTACCTTTTTTCTGATAGGTTAGAGAAGATGGATATGAAATGTGTGTACAGCAAACTGAAGATCTTAGGGACGTTATTGTGCGTATTCGGTGCTTTAACAATGAGCTTAATGCACAGCGCTTCGATCATACAAGATGAAAAAGATAATGCTTCAATATTCGTGTTTGATCGTGATAGAGTCGTGGGATGCATGTACCTTCTCGGAGCTGTCTTTATCTTATCCTCCAACGTTGTTCTTCAGGTAAAGTAAACCGGTTCGTCATAACCGGTTTGGTTTAGTTTCTAATAGTTCAGTTATTTGCAGGCATCGACATTGGCAGAGTTTCCAGCACCAATATCGTTAAGTGCAATAACGTCATTGATAGGAGTGGTGATAACAACAATGTTACAGTTATTACAAAACCCGAACACTAAAGTAGTTACAAGATCATTAATTAGCATCAGTAACCTCGTTGGTTTTTCTCTTCTGGTAAGTTCAAAATACATCTTTTTATTTGAGTAGTTGATTGGTTTGTATAATATAAAGTTTTCTTCAAATGGCAGGGAGGGATGGTGAGTGGAGCATGTGTTAGTTTCAATGGTTGGGCGATGAAGAAGCGTGGACCGGTTATGGTATCAATGTTTAGTCCTATCGCTACCGTTATTTCGGTTGGCTTATCCGTTGTTACGTTAGGAGAACCCGTTAGAATTGGAAGGTAGCTTTGATACAACCTCTTAGTGTATATAATAATTCATGTTTTTATTTGATTTCATTAAATATTAACACAAGAGAATGCAGTGTGGGAGGGATGGCGTTGATGTTTATAGGACTGTACCTTGTGTTGTGGGCTAAAGGCAAAGAAGGATTCTCACAGATTGATAGTTTTGAGAGTGAGTATGACCCTAAGAAGCCTCTATTGTCTTGAATCTTGATCACCTTTTCATTATTATTTACATTTTCCCCCTATCATTTCAGTTTTTATACAAAAGATCAGATATTGTATATATTTCTAGTCAACATTTTACGCTGAACATAGGAGTATATATTTTCCCGTTTTATATTTGGTTTCGCAGGGCATTAACAGAAGATGATGGATGAAGTCACAAATCATTATCGAATAACAATTACAAGTTTGTGTTTTAATATTGTGTTACGTATTATTTCATAAGTCATACCACAAGAGTCCACAAAATATCATAAATATTATTTTGAATAAACCAAATCTAAGATATAATTAGAGTTTTAGTTACACATATCACCAGTTGTGGAACACGAGATAATGCAAAGAAGACCAAAGACCATGATTAATCTGAGTTCTTAGGGTGGGTTCTTAGCTTTGAACTGTTTTTTTGACCATGATTAACGAAAGTTCTTAGGAGTGGAGTTCTTAGCGTAATTTAAGAACCGGTTCTTAACAAAGAAAAATGTTAAGAAAAGCTAAGAACCGTCTCTTAAATAAGTCAGAGTTTTTAACTCATGATTTGATATTCTTTTTTTTTTACACTTTTCAGCTAAGAGACGGCTCTTATATCTCTTATTTAAGAGGCGGTTCTTAGCTTTTCTTAGTTAAAATCTAAGAAAAGATAAGAACCGTCTCTTAGCCGAAGTTAAGAACTCCGGTTAAGAGACTAGGGTTAATCATGGTCTAAGAGCCGGTTTTTAGTCGAAAAAATGTAAAAAAAAAAAAGTGTCAAATCATGAGTTAAGAACCCCAAATTAAGAACTCGGATTAATCATGCTCTAATTGTTTCATCAGAGGACGAAAATACAAAAAAAAAAAAAAAATTGAATTCTTTTCTCTTTTCTTTGTTGCGTTTTGAGGGAGTGGGGAGGGGTTCAATTGATAAAAACGTTATGAAAAGGAAAGTTGGTAGATATATAACAAGGTCAAATCTGACTAATTTTCCATGTATTTTATATTCATTATTTTAGTTTTTTTTGTATGTGAAGAGAGGAGTTGCAAAACGTTATGTTGCACTACTTGAATCAGACTGTTAATACATTCTCTCACCATTGTTTGTTACTCTGTCCTTTTTAGATTGTTTGTCTACATAGATGAAGCATTATGTCTTTGCTACACTACTTTCTCTTTTATTCTTCGTTTCCAATTTGATTGTACTCCAACATTTTATTCTAATATATCAGCCACATGTTTTCTTTATAAATATAATAAGTTCACACATTTTGACAAGAATCTCGGACATGTATTACAAATAAATGACAATAATGAAATTAATAAAAGAATGTAACTAAGCTAAGGAGAAGGAAAACGGGTAGTGTAGTGACAAACATCCGAAGTTGGCTTAAGCATCTCGAGGAGCGATCCAATGTCTCCCATTGACAAAGCTCTTTGCTATAAAAGGATGAGCGGACTCATAGTCCAAAGCTCTGGCCCATGATACTCCTGTCGTCGTCGCTGCTGCTCCTGGCCCATAGCAATTGTACACTCCGAAAAACGCCGTCCTGATTTTCGAGATTTCTGGATTAACTCAAAATCACGTTTAATTTTTATTTACATGTAAGTAATCAAATATTACGTACTTGCTTTTATTGGATTTATGATCCCAATCGTCCCAGCCACCATGAGCAACAAGAGCGTCGAAGTAGGTGTACGCATAAACGATCCGTGAATATTGGCCCATGGCGCGGCCCACGTATAAAGGACCCGTCCCCGTAACCCGACAACCAACGAACGTGAAACCCGTTTTCTCCTCCGGGCATGTCCTACCGTGCGCCGCTATCGACCCGAACCTCGAGGCTATCGAATGCAACTCACAATCCTACACCAACAGTAACACATGGTTACATGTAATATTAAGTTTAAAGTTGAAAGTTGAGTTGCTATATAATAATTATGTAATTTGTAGTAAAAAATTTATAATAGAAACTATAAATTTATGTCGTGAGTTTAGAATAAATTAAGAATTACCATTTTATTTCTAATAATTTATTAATGCAAGCCATGACAAATATATTCAGTTTTTGTGTGCTTACTTTATACATGGAGCGGCCGTTACCGAAAATAAAGTCGATAGAGCCTTCAATGTAACACTCCTTGAAGTAATGACGTCCAGCATCGTCGCATAAAGTGTCTTGAGCACCGTAGAATCCGCAGCCGGAAAAGTAAGCTTTGTCGCCAGAGATCCTAAAGGCCACCGCCTGCCACCCTTGCATTCCCGGCATTGGCGCCGGCGCAGTATTCTTCACATTATTTGAAAACAATGAAGGAAAAATTAAAGATACATTTTTTAACAAGGGAAAAGTACTGCGACTCATATCTTCAAAGTTGTATGTTTTTGCATTAGAAGTAGTACCGTGAAGCTAATGTTTCTAGCGGAGAAATGATTAGCGTAGACTGTGACGGAAGCAGTTTGATAGGTACGTAATTGTTGACCGTCAGGACCACGGTCGGAGGCACGATCGTGCCACTCTATAACCGTCACGTCTCGACCCGCTCCTTTAAACGTTATGTACGGTTTTGTAGCTGGAACCACCACTTTCTCTCTGTAAAAATGTACATAGGGAAAAGTTAATTAAATTTCAACCCTTATAGCTAGTTTGCATGTGTGCATGAAGCAAAACAGAAAAGCAACAAATTAATCAAGAATTAGCTGAAAAAGAGGGATTAAAATACCGGTAATATCCGGGAGCAATCTTGATAACAATACTCATGTTATTGTTCTTTGGTATGGAGTCCACAGCACCTTGTACGGAGCGAAACTGAGCGTGTCCGTTAAGAGAGACGGTGATGACTTTGTGACCTGAGGGACCCACCCATTTCCGGTGGCGATGGTGTTGTTCTTCGGTGGAGTTTGAACAAGCTGCAACAAATGAAAAACGAAAGCATAAGCAGTGGAATATAAAGAATAAAAGAGAAACTGAAAGGAGATAACTAAGGGAACAAGTAAGAGATCTGAGTTGCGGCGCCATATTAGAGTGTGGTGAGAACGAAAATGGTCGGACTAAGCAAATTGCGATAAGGACGATCTATGGGCTTTATACATGTACTAATTATAAAGTGGTCCTTATATGTTTTTGAGTCTCAACGGTCATATCTATGTGGTGGAGTGAAGCCACCATTGGCAAAGAACACGAGAGTTAAGTTTTTTTTGTGTCTTTCACATGTGTTAGCTTTTACTGTTTAAATCAAGAAATTGAGTCCTTATTTTATTTTATTTTAAAAGTAGTCTGCCTATATTTTCGTGTTAACTCGCTTTTTTGTATTTGGAATCAAGTGTTTGGCTAAATATTTGAGGTTTTGAATTTAGGGTGTGTCTCATTTTAGATTCGACCAATGGTATATCTATGTGTATTGTAATATGATAACAGGAGCCCATGATTTGTAATATTAACAGTAATTAATTGTTTATTTCATAGTCTGTGGCTGCTATATATAGTAATTATGTTTGAATGCCCATAATCAAGATAATATTGTTTGGAGCAGGCTTACTTAGCTAGCCACAATGTAACATGAGGAACCCACTCTCTCTCTCGCTCATACGTGAATTTATGACAGTGCGGATACACTGCTGCTTATAAGAGTCACGTGAAGCCATTTTGGTCCCACATCCCTTTTGAAAAGTACTACTCATCCATCATCAATCGACTACAAGTCTACAACCTATCACTCCTATAAATTTTCTGAACGTTGGGGACTGTTCCAAACCTTCTTTGTAATATCCGATATTGGGACCATGCATGTATAGATTAGGGAATGTATGAACTGTAGCTATTTTGTTGTAGAATTAAAACTATAGTGTTTTTTTTTTTGGGGTAGATCATTTTGCTGTAAATTTGAAAAGATTTTTTTGCTGAGAATATAAAACTCTCTACATCTGCATTTTATATTTAGTGATATTTCTTGCTGTAGATTTTTTAGAGATTATAAGAGCATTAGCAATGGGAAGCTCTCTCCCAAAACTCTCAAAGAAAATACTAATAGAAAAAAATAAAGTAAGAAAGAGGAAATAAAAAGTTTAGAACATGCTCTCATTTGAGAACATGTTTTCATGTTTTAAGAACATTTCTCTTCTCATTATTTAATTTTGATTGGTTCATAAAAACAAAAATAAACAAAATAGTTATTATACAAATAGAATAATATTATTGAGAGTTTTGGATAAGAACTACCAGTACTGATGCTCTAAGTATGATTATAAATTAAATTTTAGTTGTCCAAAGCATCTGCATGTACAGCTAATCAACATCTTAGTCTCTTTGATTCCTGATTCGGTTCATGGTTAATTGTAATTTTAGATAAAACTTATTTTTGGATAACCATAAGCTTTACGAAACAACCAAATGATGTTTAAACGGCATTCGGAACAAATAATGTTAGATTGAATGGTATATGTTTCAGTTATATCACCTATCATTTCAGGACCGGAAGATTAAACTCTGAAGATGTGAATATATGTTTTACTATGTTATATATACATAAGTGGGGCCTATCCAAATCAATTTTCATTATACATGTTTAAATGTAGTAATTATAAAACTTTCGAAACTGTATAAATTATTCAATAATAAGTAGTTAAAAATGAATATACAAAAAGTTCGTTGTAAATAAAAAGAGAAAAATGGAATTAGTTATTGTTATTCATAACATAATGTGCCCTTTATATATAGGAAATTACAAGAGGTAAAGACCGTCATAGATAAATGGAAAGATTACAAATCCTAAACCAATAAGGAAAATGAAATCCTAATCATACAAAGAAAAGGAAAACCATGAGAAAAGAAAAATTCTAAACCGCCTTTGGTTATGACATTCACTTAAACGGTTCATAACACTCCCCCTTGAATGTTATAACCATTAAGAGCTCGTAATACGCTTTGGATGTTGCCTCATTAAAACCTTACCAGTAAAACCCAAAGGGATAAAACCATAGTTAAGAAAAAAGAGTACAACACGTATTACTCCCTCTGATTTGTACCTCACTGAAGGTCTTTCAGTCGACGCATCCCAATCTGATGCGTAAGCTTCTTGAATGTAGAGGTCGGAAGTGACTTAGTGAATAGGTCAGCTGAATTGTCACTTGAACGAACTTCTAGCACTTGGACCTCACCGGCAGATTTGACACTCATCACTGAAACTTGAATATCTTGATGACCGCAGGACCAAATGACTTCGAAACACTTGGAAATCGAAACTAACATCCATGTATAACTTCAGGCACACGTCTAGATCTTGGAAGATGGTAATATCTAGCAATATTTAGGATATCGGTCGAAATTGGGTATTCTGAGACAGCTTGTACATGTCTCACAAAAACAGTCATATCTCAAGTTATATCATCTGGAATGACTTGATTCAAATTGGAGATGAATGTAGACTCAAAGATCTTTCTCTGGACGCCAAGTCCATATTTTAATTCCATCTAGAAGATCTTTTTTGATTCGCAAACATTTGACCTTCGTTTCTGTCCCGCGAATGGAATGTGTTCATACCTTGATTCCTTTTAAAGTATGACTGATCTTTGATCATTCTCTTCTCAGTCTCAAAAATACATTAGAAGATTGATATCTTTATCACTTAAGTGATAACGTTCCTCTTTAGGTATCTATCATTAAGTGTTCTTTGTTGCCTTGTTAAAACCTTAACATGGAAAACCCAATGAGACAAAAACCATGATAAGGAAAAAGAGTACAACTACGAAACATCATCATATTTCTCCCCCTGGAAGCATCATCTTAGGGAGATGTATTCTCATCATATATATAATCCTTTTATGAATTGCTATAATTATATTCTTAAAGAATAAACTTGTTTGATTGTGAGATAATCTTTTAGACCATTGGACTCTTGCCCATAACATTACTTTCACACAAGATCATATATTGGTCTATTTGGAATCCATGTCCAAATTTCCTTTTTATAGACAATCTTCTAAACATGTATATTGTACATACGAGTTATTCCCCATCTTCTTATAAAATTAAATAGTATGATCATTCATCTTATCATACAAAATCACATCTTTCAATCATGAAAGAGATCTGTAAATTTTCCAATTTCATAGTACTTCATGAGTAAGAATTATTTCCTTTATATACTTAAAATACTCTCGCGGTAATGTTCTCGAGAACTAGTATTTACTGCTTTTAGCAATCAAAATTCTTAGGAGTTTACTGCTTCTTGCAATTTATATTATTTTGAATCATTGACATCATTGTCATTTTCCAGTGGCTTTCAATTCTTGCCAGACTATAGAAACTTGAAAGTTAATGCTTCCACCACATGATGATGTGTTTCTTATAACAATTTCAGGTATTTGTGAGAAATTTTGTGCAACTACTCTTTTGCACCTCACAGTTTTTTTTTCATCATTTCATTGATTCTTTCACATAAGATCCATTTATATATCACTGGTTTTACACCTTCAAGTGTATGAACTACTTGTCCAAATACTCTCTCTTTCTAAGAGATCTGCATCTATTAATTCTTTTCATTTTCGGTCATTTATCATATTGTGTACACTTTTCAATAGATGGTTTATGATCCTCATTCTCATCAACTGCTACATTGCATGCATAAATATTTAACGACGTCGATTTGATATTGGTTCCATATTGTTCAAGACATGACATATTTATTTGAGATTTCTTTATTCTCAGGTACCTGAATTTCTTTCATGTCATGTTTTATATCTCTTCTTGAGATTCTTAATATTTCATTCCTCGATTCTGTCATTCTCATTCATGCTCCTTTTTCGAGGATTATTATATTTGGAACCGATAGGTCTATCACGCTTCAGGTGATCTTTAGACTCATTAGCAGTTTGAAATTGTCCTTCTGGGACATCTATATTAACTAGAGCATTTACAGCCGGTACTTATGACTTAATCACTTTCTTAGGGTCAGTTAACGAGTCTGGCAACTCATATTTTAATCTTTGTAATAGAATTATCTCTATACATTCATTTTGGACTTCTATTCGCTCTCTTTAGTCCGAGGATCAATGATAATTCATTTCAACACGTTAATTCTCCAGCTGATTATTTTCTTCCCCTAATATAGGATAGACTAACTTTGAGTCTTTAAATAATTCTTGTAAAATCTTCTAGATTTTATCATCAGTGGAGATTATATCCAACATATTCATAACCTCCTTTGAGGTCCCATCTTTTATTGATGTGGTGGAGCAACTACAACTTATCCAAATTTTCTAGATGAGGATCTTTGGTTTCTGACCCAAAACCAATTTGATGGGGAAAGTTCTTAATTACTCTTTGGCATTATGCAAATCAATGCTGCTGCATCTTACGTATAAACATTAGATACAATATGTTCTATCATGTATCCTCACATGTATAAACTAATCATCAAAGGCTTGTGAATTCACCAGTATTACCAATTAGTCTTGCAAACATTAGGCTACGGATCTATGACAAGGATACATGCGACCTTCTTGTCGATGCATTAATTATAAACATATGGTGGATGATCAGTCCACCAGTGGATGATCAGTCCACCAGTGGGTGATCAAGCCCACAACATCTCCTTGTATAAATAGACTCCAAATCTTTTGATTGGTGAAAACCGTATTCTTATATTGCCTTATAAGCAAGCAGCATATAGAAGATCATTCGTAAGAATCTTCTGGTTCTTCAATGAATGTCTATATGATTATCTTTCGTATTATTAATAAACTGGGATGGCATAACCGGCTTGCCAAACATTACACGTTCAGTAAACTTCTGGTTTACTATTACATTTATCTCCATTTTCTAATCATTGTGTAGTACAATACAATAGT
>NC_027749.1:41436854-41439469 GCF_000695525.1 Brassica oleracea var. oleracea
TTATTGTCTCAACATTGTTAGATGTAAAATCCCTTGGTTTTATTTTATAAATGACTCCTCAAGTCTATTTTCAGTATGAACATACTTCTGGATGTTCCACTTACTAGGGATGTGAGATTCTCTAATTCTCCCTCACGAGATGATAACACTACATTTTTGTCAATCTCGAATAGAATCTCAACTGAAAATCAACAACATACCCAACTTAAGGTCATGTGTTATATCTTAGATCCTTTTGATCTTTGAGACTTGGGAAAGTATAAGGTTCGTTCCCATAGGCATACATGTATCTGCTCTTCTAGAGCTTCCAATTAATCTTGCTACTACAAGACATTGTACTCACAATAATTTTCTTTCATCTTTAGATGGTTAAATCATATCATTTCTTTTTATTACCATCTTTATTTTCTCAACTTCAAGTGAGAGTATGAGTTTTAAAAATAAACTCTTTGGATCTTGACCTTACATTAATATCTCATTGTTTTTCTGAGTCTCAAGGAGACAAGATACAAGTATAAACTTTTTTAATCTCTTTTGTCTGTTGGACAACATTACTTGTTTAAATATGTATTCTCATCTTTGCATCATTAAATATTTTCCAAAAAAATTTACTTTGAACTGAACATCCAAAGTAGTTGAATTATATTTACAGAGTCAAGGTGTTGTAATCTTTAGATGCAAAATACATAATAAGCTTTAAGTTATCACATTCAGGTGATTATACCTCTTTGGATTTGTTTTCCAAAACTTATGATTCTCTTAAGGTCAAGTCTTAAACTTAAAACTCTCACATATATAATAGTAATAATAATAAATTATCTCAATTTATATAAAAATATGTATAATCACAAGTATCTTATTATACCAAAAAAATAGATAATACTCTATGGACTAGATTATTACTTTCATGTAAGGTTTAACCAATCAATCAATTTAGTGATTAAATTTCATATCACTTGTACCACCTTTCATACAAATTATTTTATCTAATCAAGTTTTAGTTAACCTTGTTTATAAAGCATAAAAACAAAACACTTATCTTGGAGAACTGCAGCGAATATGGGAGATGAGATATTGTTCGCACTCCTCAAGTATTATCTTCAATATGTCTCATCTGTTAATCTTAATTCATTTGAAATTTTGCTTATGACCATAGGGCATAGCAAAATTGTTAGTACATTAATATATATATTAATGTATAAGATACGTCCAAACGATTGAACTTTCTATATTTACCAATATACATATATATAAAATATTATAATATTTATTACACATTCATACCAATACCACATAATAATTACTTATCTCGATTGGAATGGAGATTACGTTGGAGAGTTTCAAAACTGAAAACGGATGCCACATCAGAGACCACGGTCAGCAAAAGTGATGAGATTTTAACCAAGTCAATAATCTCTAAGCAGGACTGCATGTTACTTTTGGAGATTAGTCGAGCATGCCATGAACGATGTGAAACAAATAAAACTAGACGTAGTAGCAAAATTACGATGAATAATTAGACATGTAAAACATGACACCATAAATATGATATATCCTTTTAGATTCATTATACAACTTACGAGCACCATAATAAATAGTATAAACTAATAGACTTAAGTAAATAGAAAATAGAACTTATCTTGATATAGAATCTGAGATGGTCTCGTAAAACAGAGATGGTGTACGAGACAGAGATGGTGTACGAGATGACTTGATTAGGGTTTCTTATAAAATCTGTTTGTTTACACGGCTAAGGTTTTTGCTCGGATGATTAGAGTTTCGTGCTGATAACATGTTGTAAATAAAGAGAGAAAGAGGGAATTAGTTGTTCTTATTCATAACATAATGTGTCCTTTATATATAGGGAATTACAAGAGGTATAGACCATCATAGATAAATGGAAAGATTACAAATCCTAAACCAATAAGGAAAAAGGAAATCCTAATCATACAAAGAAAAGGAAAACCATGAAAAAAGAAAAATTCTAAACCGCCTTTGGTTATGGCATTCACTTAAACGGTTCATAACAAAGTTATTATATTGGTAGCTACCTGATATTAAAAACCATACATTGTACATCTAATTAGTCTAAACGTTCATCAAATTCAAAAAAAGTAATACTCCAAACAAACAACATGAATTACGGATTTTCCTTTTTAAAGTTGGATATCTGCTCTACAGTTTACCCATAGCTCTACATCTTGTGAAGCTGCCGCAAACTCTTTTTTTTTTGGGAAATCTCTTTTTTTAGAGCAAAAAAAAAATGGTAACTATGTCCCTTTAGACTACTTTATACTACTTTATGTCCTATTAGACTAATTTTTTCCAAAATGGCAGTAATGCCCTTAAAATTGTAATTTTTTAAAAAGATATATATTGTGTTCGACAAGGGGGATCGATCGATCCCACTTTACAAGTTATAGTGGATCGATCGATCCCGATCATTTTTCAGAACAAAAAAAGACGCGAAATATATATTGATCGACCTGGTCCATTTCACTCGATCAGCGAAGGTCGATTTACACAGATCGACCGATCTGTAAGAATAGATCGATCGATCCCGTGCCGAGGAAAGAATCCCAAATCGATTTTTTTGGTTTTGTATGACTATATCT
>NC_027749.1:41439477-41469302 GCF_000695525.1 Brassica oleracea var. oleracea
GATATGGTGATGTTGAGATGAAGGTCTCAGAAGAGAAAGCTGCAGAAAACGTTAATGTGAATATGGAGGAAATAGAAATTTATAGGCCTTGGGTTGGATTGATGTGTGGAAACTCAAAAGACCAAGAACCAAAACATAGCTGATATGAATTGGGATTATTGTTATTGCGATTAACTATTATTTGGTATTTGACTGGACTTTTATTATTCTCAGTTTAGTAGCAAATTTGGAAGCAAGGCCATGATGATTTTAGTAATATTACTTTTTGGTTGGACCGGATCTCAGTTAAGTACAAAGCGACTGCACTAAAGAGCAATATTACTTTTTTTTTATAAATCACTGGTGGGACAAAGTTTTGCTGACGATCAACGCGAAGAAGAAGAAGAAAAGTTAAAAAAATGACAACAAAAGGATTCATATAAGAAGCGAGATCTAAATAATTTTGGGAAATCTGTTTTTTAGAGCAAAAAAATAGTAACTATGTCCCTTTAGACTAATTTATACTACTTTATGTCCTATTAGACTAATTTTTTCCAAAATGGCAGTAATGCTCTTAAAATTGTAATTTTTTTAAAAAAGATATATATTGAGTTCGACTAGGGGGATCGATCGATCCCACTTTACAAGTAATAGTGGATCGATCGATCCCGATCATTATTCAGAACAAAAAAAAACGCGAAATATATATTAATCGACCTGGTCCATTTCACTCGATCGGCGAAGGTCGATTTACACAGATCGACCGATCTGTAAGAATAGAGCGATCGATCCCGTGCCGAGGAAAGAATCCCAAATGTTTTTTTTTTTTAAATCGATTTTGTTAAATATAAAAGTGAATATTCTCAAATATTTTGTTTCCATATTTTTAGGAACTGATTTCTTATCCGTAGAATACAACTAATATGTAGAAATCAGTTTCTACAGTTTTTTAGAATTATAGTAATGTTTAGAATTTGATTTCTACATGTTTTAGATTTATAGTAAATCTGTAGAAGTCGGTTTCTACATGTTTTAGAATTAGATTAATGTGTAGATTTTGATTTCTAAGAATTTTAGAATGGTAGGTTAAGCGCGGAATGTGTATTCTACATATTTGTAGAATACTCCTATTTACGTAGATCACGTATTCTAAACATTGTAGATTCAATGAAAAAAGTATATTTCGTTTTCTACTTCGTAGAATGTCATTTCTACTTTTTTTAGAACATAATCTGAAATTTATAATTTTAACTTTTTTATAACTGGAAAATATATCATTAAGTTCATATAGGGATTTTAACAAATGTTACTATTTTTCCAAATTTTTTTTGTTTGTAAAACTATTTATTAAAATTATTTTCATAAATATTAAAGGGTATTATAGAAAAATATGACACAAAATATAGATTAGTCTAAAGGGACATAGTTACTATTTTTTTGCTCTAAAAAACAGTTTTCCTTTTTTTTTTTTTTTCTTAAAATTTGATGAGCTGCCGCAAACTTTGAAAGGATATTTGTTTTGGAATCTTTCATGGTGGCTTAATGGGACCCAAGCTTATTCTCACCTTCTGTCTATGTTGTAGGAAATTATTTGTCTTTATAAAGATAATATCATAAATCTAATAATTCTTGTCCGGACGAGGTAGTCCAAGTGGCAGGACGGACCTGTGGTGGCAACCACCATCCGGGTTCGATTCCCTCCCCATGCGGAAACTACCCTGCCTCTTCTGGACATTAAAGCGGTACTGGGTTCGATCCAGCCCAGGTAAAGCCCTCCCGGGTGAAGTGGACCGCTGCTTGACCGGGTCCAAGAGAATGACCCGCCAAGCGGGGAACCCCTGGATTATCAAAAAAAAAAAAAATCTAATAATTCAATTTCTTGACTGTTTGTTTACTTTGCCATATATACTTTGTAGTTCACAAATGCTCACCATGAGGAAATTATTGTTTAAATAATATTTTTATTAAAAATGAAAATGAAAGTAGGCCCATCTTCTTCTTCTTTTTACTGTTTATAGTAGGCCCAATGTCTAACAAAAACAAACTAAACGACTTTCCCATGTAACGACACGAGAGAAACGGGAAACAGCCAAAAGGCCAAACTTTTCCCGCGGCAAGAGAAACCAACCAATTACTCAGTATAGCTTTTGTTTCTGTTTCTCTTTTCTTCTGGAAAGAAATTAATTAAGCATTCGGTTCTCAGCACTTTTCTTTCCTTCATCTGTACTTCACCGCAGCTATATATTTGATTAAGTCATATTTTTTTCAGAAACTTTGAACTCTCAAAACACAGCCAGTGATCGTGGTTATAGATGCAAGAAACAGAGGTGAGTGTCAAAGATATACTCATATACACATCTCTGATGGTGCTGAAAACTCGACGCAATTTGATTATTTTGACGAATAACACAAGGTTCACTAGCTCATTAATATAAAATTTGAACTTAAAATCATAAGAGACAATATAAGGGATTTTAACACTTAATCATAAAAGTTTCAAAAAATCAGTGAAAATAAATTTGATTTCAATAATTCATATGGGGCAGCTGCCCTCTTCCCCCTCTACCTCCGCCACTGTCCTTGTTCAATAACCCGCAAAGCACAAAGATAAATAATACACTTCTCATGGGTAATACCGAACATCTTCGGGATTTTCAATATTTGATACAAAGTAGGCCAATATACACGGATAGAATAGGGATGGTCTTGTTGGAGCAGAATTTAGCACATAAATATGGTCTTACAGGAGCAATCAAAACGGGTTAATTAATTAATAATGTTTGCATATTTTCGGCCTTTCTTGCTAATGAAATGTTATAGTGTTTGTGGCTGATTTGTTGCTCTTGGAAAGGGAATGTAAAACTTCTCAAAATCATCAAGATCATAGAAGATAGACACCAACTATTACCCTGGGGTAGGTATGGATTTTCAGATTTCATTAGCAGCTTCATGAACAATGCTTGTGACCCTGATTTTGGGTTTGGGCTATAGAATTTGCATCGCCTCTTCTTGATGCTCGAACATTAGTCAGGTAACGATATGCCACTTGATGCCTTCTATTTTTTTTCTTTTTTTTTCTCTTGGTTTAGACACAATGGTGATGGTACCATAGATAAGTTATGTATGTTCCAGGTTCCAGGACCTAACTACCTTGGAGAGCTACTTGAAGCAATAGATCCAAGGTCTAGCCAACTTTTTGATTTGTTTCAATGCTAAAACCTGTGAAATGATATTTTTCTGATATGAGGTTTTAGCTTTGGAGTCTCAGCATTGTTTGTGTTTGATTTCACAAAACAGCAACTTACCAACATTTCTTGGAGGAAATTGCATCTGTTCCGATAGTGAAGGGTGGCTTTTCAGTGATGGACCCTGGAATGATCCAAACATTGATGTTTATGCCAGTACCATTGAATTTTCATCAAGTTAACACAGTTAATTTCCACTCAAAAGGGACTAGTTTAGATATCTACTGGAGACTTGCACAATGGGATGCTGGTTCTGAGGGACATACTATATGGACAAAGTTTCGTAAATTTGCTACTTACAGTTATAAATCATTCCAGGAGATTTTTATTTGGGGTTTCATTAACCTTAGAATCTTTTTCCCGATTAGTGTGGTTGGTTTCTGCAGAAAGTTGAAAATGTTGGAGGTGTCACTCCGTGAAACAAGAAGGGTAACAGGAGAGAACTGTGAAAGCTAATGGCCTCACAGCTTTTGCGCTTCAGCTACAGTTTCACTTGTATATGCTTAAGGTTTAAATAGTATCTCTATCTATATTCAGGCCTCACATGCGGAGATCGTTGAGACCACTAAACCGAATCAAACCGATACAACCTATAGCCAAATGCTAAACGGTTTAGAGCGCAAGACAATCCGTACTACGATGATAAATGCAAATCATGTGTGGAGCCAATCTGTCTCACATGCAACTGCACGTGTGACCTCTGCAACCGCAACTTCATCTCTCTCACATTGAATTTTTTTTATGAATCTAAGTCTACAGCTGGATTTGATCCTCTTCCCTATGACAAATGCTTCATTGGAAGAATAACAATACTCATGCATCTTACTATTTTTAAATTCATTTAGTATATAAAAGAAGATTTTTATATAGTAAAGTTTCAATCCTTGTTATGTTATGAGTGTCACAATAACAGAAGACTAACAACCATCATCATCATCATCATCAGTTCATCATATTATCATTACACAAGTTAAACAACAAGAAAGTGGAAAGACTTTATAGATAGGAGTGTGAGTTTACATAAAGCTTCTGAAGTGGAAAATTTACAGATTTCTTGCTACACAAACACTTCCACACCACAAGACACAGCTCAAATTTTCAACATTCATGGCAGTTACCATGGACAAAGAAACACAATCAAACAGATGAGAAAATTAATCTTCCTTTTTTAAGCTTTCTACAATATCAGTTCCTATCATCACCTAGAACAACACCCACCTCCACCTGTCTTGGACTCCCCCTCTGATGGAATCACAACTTTCTTGCCATTGCTAAGCGAGGCAGGATCTTGCTTGTTCAGCTCCTGTGAGGTCATCACTTTCCTGCTCAGTATGTTGTATATCTCCTTCACAACAGTCTCAAACGCAGCCGCCACGTTTGATGAGTCCAGAGCTGACGTCTCCATAAAGAAGAGTCCCTGCGCTTCCGCCAACGCCTTCCCTTCTGATGTTGGCACTTCTCTTATGTCCTTCAGATCCGACTTGTTCCCCACCAGGATCGTCACAACGTTCATATCAGAGTGCGCTGCAACAACAGTTCTCATCATTTAGTAAAAGATAATAAAGAAAATGGAGTTTTCTTGTGTGTGTGAATGTGATGTTTCTTACTGTGGAGCTCGTTGAGCCATCTACCAATGCTTTGAAAAGTCTGCACTCTGCTGATGTCGTAAACAAGAAGAGCTCCAACTGCACCTCTGTAATACGCAGAAGTGACTGCTCTGAAACGTTCTTGACCTGCCGTGTCCCATATCTGAGCTTTGATCTCCTTTCCGTTGATAACAATCTTCTGCGTCTGAAACTCCACTCCAATGGTCGACTTTGAGTTGGGATAGAACTCATCCCTAGCAAATCTTGCGAGCAAGTTTGATTTCCCGACTGCAGAATCACCTATTAGAACAATCTTAAAGAGGTAGTCTTCACTCTTGTTGTCCTCAGAATAGAAAGCCATCTCCTCGTTGATTGCTACAATACCTCCCTTTTACAGAAGCATATCTTTACCACTGGCTTTTAGCCCGTCTACAAAGTCAAGAATAAGTAGAGTTGGCAGAAGGAAACTTCAGAAACAGGAAAAGATTTGAGATCTAAGAGTTAACAGTAGCAGATGCAATAGAATATTTTTAAAAGCACCTGTCTAGTGAGGTAGCTTCCTAGAAGGTTCTGTGGAGCTGCAAAGTTGACTAAATTTAAGCTCTTCCACCGCCTAAGAAAACCTATCACAAGCAAATGATTTAGTACATAAAGTTTCAGTCAAAAAGTAAAGCAGGAAGCAGTTACCTCATCTGAGAAAGATGGATCTGACCCTTTATTACAACCTCCTACAGTAGAAATTACTATACAAGATAAGTAGCGTGTGTACGCCTATAAAACAACAAGCAAAGCAAACTTTAGTAGCGAGATCACCCTGAGAATATATATATCTATAAGTTAAAAGTCGGTGGATAGTAACTATTCACCAAGCATGAAAAAGCCTCCAATAAGAAAGCCAGATAAAATATTCTCTCTATCAAAAAGAAGAGACAAGGGCGGGCCCTAAGCAGCCAACGCTACTCATCAGTGGATCACACAAAGTGCAGTCAACACACTGATGGAAATCAAAGCAGTCTTGTCCTAAGGTTCACACTTAAAGAATGAACTAGTGAATGATTGTTGCAGGTAACGAATCTTCAGATACGGAATGACAAAGTGAAGGTAGGCCACATTATTTTGGAAAGATATTATGTAAGTAACAAAGACAATTATACACAAAAATCGACACTAAACCCAAGTAAGAACCAATGTCAAGAGAGACTTTTTGAGGGTTTCTTTTCAGACAAACAGAGCATTTAATAGAATTCCAAAGTTACAGGAGAGAATCACAAGACATTCCCGTCAAAATGTAAGACCAACATACACACGCACAAGAGAGAAGACGCTGATCGTCGCAAATTCAGAACGTAATGGAACAAAAGAACAACATATGCAGAGATAATCACAAGTGGGGGGGTTTCTCCTCTTTCTGAAATTGAGGAAGAAGACAAAAATACCTTTGTGGAAACAACAACGGTTTAAGAAGTTGGGTGGATAAAGAGATGGGATCCAGAGAGGAGAAACGAAGTGAGATCCCCAGAGTGGAGTCGATCCGGGGAAGAAAACGCAGGGATTCAACGCTTCTCCTATGAAATCAAACAAGACTTGTTGCAATAAGGCAGTCAGAGACCGGACACTGAAAGTTTCTATTTCGGTAACAAAAATAAATGGGCTCAGAAGAAATTACTATTTGGGCCTTTGATGAGCCCATTTTACATATGCCCTACGTGTCTTTCTTGCCGTCGTTTAAAATTTAGCAATTTTTTTTTTTTTTTTTTTTTTTTTTTTGAATAAAGTCTTTAGATAGTTTTACACAGGACTAGATATGAGAGTTTGGAGCAATAAACATTTCCGTAAAAAGATAATTTTATAATATGTAAAAAAAATTCATAAATTCTGGAGGTCAATGTCAATATTTCATAGTTATACCCAAATTCGGTTCTGGTTTTACATATAAGTAGGGGTTATTTGTTTCGTAGAAATTGATTTTTTACCATTTTTCAAATGCTTAATCTTCCCATGAATATTTTTATTTTGTATTTTATGTGTTATTCGTTTGATGGTATTTTAATTTCATTCGTAATCACTTGTTATTTTAAATTCTATAGTGGTATGGTATGTAGCTCTATAAAGACTGCACTTAATTGGAGTCCCTTTTGGGATTATTTTTGGACAACCCATACCATGTCATCTAAGCCTGCGATTTCGGTTTTCCGAAACCGAACCGAACCGATTTTTCGGTTTTCGGTTAACCGTTTTTCCGGAAAGTAATTCGGTTGATAACCGAAAAATGTATCGGTTCGGTTCGGAAATCGGTTTTTTTCGGAATCATGAAATTTTCGAAATTAACCGATTATATTTATAAAAGTGAATGAAAATCGGTTAATTTGGTTATTTCGGTTAATTTCAGTTAATTTCAGTTAATTTCGGTTTACGGTTATTTTTTAAAAAATCTGTTACTCGGTAATTTTGGTTCGTCGGTTCAATTCGGTTAATCGGTTAATCTGTTAAAATTTCGGAAAATTAATCAAACACACAAAAAATTCCATTGTTAAAACTTCAAACCAAATACATCCATTTCCCAAACATCTACAATAGTTCATAAAAGATTAAAACCTATTGAATCTAACTCTCTTTGCACGAAACACACTTTCAAAAAGGCAAAGAGTTATAGATTCAAGTAGTGATTTTACAAAAAATAGAGAAAGGGAAACAGGGAAGCTTAAGTCCAAAAACAGAGAACAAGAGCCAAAAAAGGACAGGCCATCACCACGCTCACTCTCACACTCCTTACCTGCAATTTATTAAGGAACAAATCAGTTCAGACTTCAGAAGATACAAACTACAAACTACAAAGTAAATAAAGAGACAAAACACTAAAGAATATGACATTACCTCTAATTCTCAGCTTGTCTTGGTAGTTCCAGAGTTTCTACACAATGACAAATACAATTAGCACAAAATACATCATAAATATTAACAGAAAAAGTGAAAGATTTACCTAAAGACTCATGAAAATTCAATTCTTCAAACATCTAAACCAAACTTGCAAGCTTCTCGGCATGTATATTATTTCGAATCCATTGCTGTGTGCAAACTCACTATCAAGTTTAATATGTGGGCACAACAGCGCATATGCATCAACACCCCATTCCTAACTAAAGCATCTGGTCCTACTTGCTTAAATGCTTCTGTAAACAGTCGTATTGCCTTATCATTCCCCTTGGCGTTGTCTACTGTCACTGAGAACACCTTCTTGATTCCCCAATCCTCAAGACAGTGACTCAGATGTTCAGCTATCGTTTCGTTCTTTATGGTCTGTCACTGGTTTAAAGCTAATAATCCTCTTCTGCATACTCCAGTTTCTATCAATCCAGTGAGCTGTCACAACCATGTAGCTGCAAGAGGTTGTAGGAGCAACCCATATATCTGTGGTTAGAGAGACCCTCTTCTGCTCTGAACTGAACAAGTGTTTCAACGCTTCTTTCTCTTTCAAGAACATCCCAAAAATGACCTCTGTTGCTGTTTTCCTACAATGAACCGTGTACATAGGCAACACGTTCTTACAGAAACGCCTAAACCCTTCAAATTCCACAAAAGCAAACGGTAACTCATTCAACACAATCATCTCATTGACAGATCTCCTAAACAGGGTAGCATCATACTTCACTGCAGTCACTACACCACTACTATCACCACCTAGGATTGTCTGACCCCCACTAGACTTAAAGAGTTCATGCAACTTACAACGATATATGTGATTTTTAATGGCACTTGTTCCACTCTTCTTAGAGTCGCAGCCTATATCTTGACCACAATATCGACAGTTAGCTATGCTCGGGTCATCTTCCCTCTGAATAAAGTGCTGCCACACTTCTGCTCTGTGAACTTGTTTCTTCTTTGTAGGTGGAGGCAGTTCGGTACTTGATCTCTCTGAAGCCGGCCTTTTCTTTCCACCAGCTTGAGATTCATGTCCTTCTCTAGGTTGATCATCATCAATGTTATCTTCACAACCAGACATCTACATCAAGGAAACAAAATTAAGACAATGAGATACAAAATTGATCTAAAACTGAAACCATGTTTTCTACAAAATCGACAGACATGTACATGACGAAAAAAAAAAATCTAGTTTGTAGAGCTTCTGACACAGTGAGACACTTAAATCAAACAATTATTCAACACTAATCATAAAACTCATATCGATTTTGACTTTAACCCCTAAATGCTAAATGTTTCAAAATTGATCTGAAACAGAAACCTAATCTACAAAATCAACAGACAATCCGTGGTAATAGATAGAGAGAAAGTGAAATCGAAAATATCTTAAGTGAAAAACACTAATTCCCAAAATCGAAATACAAACCCTAATCCCAACCCAAATCATAAACAGAAAGAAGATGAAGATTGAAGAAGAACTAACCTTTTTAATCGATCGGTTTGAGAGAAATGGATTTGAGTTTAAAGATTAGATAGAGAGGATTATGTTTTCGATCTGCTTAGTAAAAGGTTAGCCGACCATTAAGCTTAAGAGAAATATTTAATTATACCTAGGTTTAATGATTCTCTGGTTTCCGATTGGTTACTCTTAACCGAACCGAACCGATAGAATAACCGAGCTATATATAAATCTCTGCGGAACGGTTTCCTCCCCGTAACCGAACAATAACCAAAATGTCAAAATGTCGGTTCGGTCCGAACCGGACCATTCGGTTCGGTTCGGAATCGCAGGCCTAATGTCACCTAAGCCTTTATAAGAGTCTTTAGCTCAACTTGAGCGTAACAACACCCACAAACTTAATGGAGACATGTGACTGGTAGTCATTGGAGCATTGGCCGGGAAAGGCATTATATATTGTTTGATTACAAATACAACCAACGACTCCACATGCACGTGATTAGCAGTTGAGATTTTGGTCGCGACACAAATATAAAACCTAAACCCTAACCAGCTAACCCAACCAAACCACTTTCATTGGATCTCTCACAAACTCGGTTTTTAGCTAGCCCAGTCAGAACTCATAAAGAAGATTGGTGGATGTTTGAATTAAATTACAACAATAAAACATATGCTTAAATTAAATTAGGGCACATCCACAACTTTACTAGTTGGATATGTTTTGATCTTTATTGCGCCACAAACCCTATATTAATCTATACACGAACCTTCATATTTTTGTGTGTTCATAATTTATCATATATCAACGGTTGGAACATAAATATTAGTTTCGGTCTCTGAATTTATAAGGTTTATATAAGTAGATTTATGATTATTAAATTGTTAAAAACAGAAGGTATCTGCTTATACCTAACTAAATAAAGAAATGTTAAAATGCATACCGATCAAAGGAATTGTGGAGAACAAAGGGGAAAACACGAGAAATGAATTCGTAACAAAGTTGGTGAAGCAAGCGGAACCTTTTGTTTTTACGTGAAGAGGACCCATTCATTTTTTCCACCACCAAACATTTATTTACTTGATTTATACTGTCATTTTTTCCACATTATACCATATTTCTTGGTCTTTACTTAAGAGGGTTAAAGACTTGAAGCTAGGAAGGCAAACAATACACGTCAACCTGGAAATGAATAACTTCATTTACAATGTTTCTATAATATGTAGGTTAACTATGGGTCAAACTCGCAATTGATAGATGAACAAGAAAATAAAACATAGATGCTCAACTATTAAAGTAAGGAAAGAAACATGTCAAGGTGTGAATGTGTGATGAAAGAGAAGTAAAGATTCTTTATTAGACAGATTAACTAACAAACCTAACCCTACTTGTCCCATTTTCTTTTCTTACTTAATCTCCTTCTTCTCTCTTCCCCTTAACTCATACTCATCTCATTCTTTTCTTTCCTAGTATCCATGGCCAAATCTTCAACTCTGCTCCTCTGTCTCTCTGTTTTCATCTTCATCATCACAGAATCCTCCTTGGCTCAAACATGTTCCAACTACCAGTTCTCCAGCAACAGTCTCTTTGAGTCTTGTAACGACCTCCCTGTTCTTGATTCCTTCCTCCACTACACTTATGATTCTTCTTCTGGCAATCTCCAAGTCGCTTACCGCCACACCAATCTCTCCCCCGGGAAATGGGTTGCATGGGCCGTGAACCCCACGTCCACCGGCATGGTTGGAGCTCAAGCCATTGTAGCTTATCCGATATCAGACGGCACGGTTAGGGCTTACACTTCACCCATCAGCAGTTACCAGACGAGTCTCCAAGAAGGTGAACTGAGCTTCAACGTCTCAGAGCTATCAGCCACTTACCAAAACAACGAGATGATTGTCTTCGCAACTCTGGGTCTTCCACTTACAAACGGTGGAAACATTAATACTGTGTGGCAAGATGGCTCTCTTTCTGGGAACAGTCTACTGCCTCATCCAACTTCCGGCAGTAATATCCGCTCTGTTTCCACTTTGAATCTCATCTCCGGTACATCTGCTTCCACCTCAGGAGGAGGAGCAGGAGATTCCAAGCTTAAAAAACGCAACGTGAGTTCATCATTTCAGTTTCTTTTCTTGCCAGACGCCCAGAACCGGTTCTGAATATAGCGAGATGAAACATTCTCTTATGGTCTCAAAATATTAATGGTTAATATGTATTTATCATTTGACCGTTAAATAATTAAATATATATAGTAATTGTTTTAAGCCCCATGAATCTTAGAACCTGCCATGTTCCTTCCTGTTTGAAACAACTGAGTTTAGTTTCTGATAATGATTGCAGATACATGGGATACTGAACGCAGTGAGCTGGGGAATAATGATGCCAATAGGAGCAATCATTGCTAGATACTTGAGAGTCTCAAAATCAGCAGGCCCTGCTTGGTTCTATCTTCATGTTACCTGCCAAGCTTCTGCTTATATCATTGGTGTTGCCGGTTGGGCTACAGGTATCAAACTTGGCAGCGAGTCAGAAGGGATTCAGTTCAGCACTCACCGTGCCATCGGGATCGCTCTCTTCTGCCTTGCAACAGTACAGGTAGGTTTTGATTAAAACTGTTTATAAACTATCATCATAACGTTGCATTAACTCAGTTGCTTGTGGTACACGTTAGGTGTTTGCTATGTTTTTAAGACCCAAACCAGAGCACAAGTACAGACTCTACTGGAACATCTACCACCACACTGTCGGCTATACCGTGATCGTCCTCGCAGTGGTGAACATTTTCAAAGGGTTAGACATCTTGAACCCTGAGAAGCAGTGGAGAAACGCGTACACAGCTATAATAGTAACCCTAGGCTTAGTCGCGGCCGTGCTCGAAGGGTTTACTTGGTATGTAGTCATAAAAAGAGGGAAGGCAGAGGAATCTTCCAAGACGTCTCAGCTTGGAAACGGTGGTCGGTCTCAGTATGCTTAGAGAAGTCGTTGGTGTATAGAGTACAGAGTGAATTTTTCTGGTTATTTATCAGCTTTGAGTTGGTTAGTTTTGGTTTGCTTTTGGGATTTCTATATGTATTCTAGATTGAATTAATATATTTGGTGTTTAATAGTTGTTGAAGTTGAACAGCTCTTGAAGCATTGCCTCTTGCTGCTCTCTTACACCTTCACAATGTGTACATGTAAACTTATACGAGGTTGAACGGCTCATGAAGCATTGCTTCTTGCTGCTCTCTTACACCTTCACGATGTGTACATGTGAACTTATACGAGGTTTATGTGTAGAAATTAAACGCGTTTAACTAAACCCATTTTCTCATCAACAATCAAATGAATATCTTGTCTCTGAGTATGTAAGAGAAATGAAAGAGATGTTTTACCTAATAAAGAAAACAACAACCAACTTTGATGTTTCAAAAAGGGAAAGAAGGAGCATATCTGTTGGTTCAAGCAAGATCTCGCGGCTCAAGGGCTGCAATTTCTCTCAAGACCTGACTCTTATCTGCTTCGAACCTCTCGTCCTCTGCCAAAAAATGGACCAAACAACGCATTAATAAAAGAGGAGAAAGGATCATATGCAAAGCGTGATGTAGTTAAAGAGGAGCCTCGTTCGTACCTTTGTCTGGTTTCAAATCAGCCAACAATCTTAAAAGCTTGCTTTTGTTTGCCACCAGAATGTTGATTATATCTGCAGGCTTGTTTTGGTTCGCTGCAAACAGCTGCACAACAGTGATGATATGATAATCTCAGTACAATCACATTGGACAAACAGGACAATCATCATCATCATTAATTTCCACTACTTTAAGATACAAGAATTAATAATACCTTGAAAACATGAAACGCTTCTATCTGGATGCTCTTGCTTGACTCCTGTAAATTCAACAAAGGGATTAAGTTTATCTCCCAAACTATCATCATATCAAGAACAACAGATTTGAGGAGGGTATTCAAATAAATTAACAAAGCGTCATACCCTCAGAAGATTCATGAGAATCCTCAAGTTATCTCTTGAGCTCACATATCTTGTCATCACAGCTGAGTTTGATCGATCCAGTAATATATCACCCAGCAACTGTTTAACGTTTACACAAAAACAGTACATCAGATTAATCACCCACACTAACATTGTTTCATTGTTTGTAGACTCTAATAATTTACACTACCTTAATAGCTTGCCGTCTGGTTATATAGTTACTTGATTCAAGAAGCTTTGAGTTGTAGTCTGTGAAAAACTTCAAAACGCAAAAGTTTGAGAATTATACTCTGTCTAATGCAGACGTTTCAGGGCATGAATCATATAATGTTTTTTACTTTGCAAACAAATCAGAAGGCTATTAAGAAAAACTTACCCAATCTTCATTCTTGGTGAGAAACTCAGCAACAGTAGACTTATGTCTTGTTAGTAGTTCCTATGAAAATAAATTAAAAGGTTGTGTTAATGACTGCATGTTTGACATTTAATAGGTGCCAGCAGGAAAAGATTCAACTTGTAAGAACCTTAAAAGTTGCAGCAGCATCTGCAGCAATGTCGAAATCAGGAAGCTGTATGTAATCGAAGAACTTCTTCACATGCTCCGACTCCAAAACATATCTGAATCCATGTAAATTATGTGGATCAAACCCATTGTTCATCGAATATCTTTGAACAGATGGATCACTTTCACAGGTAGTAAACTGAAGAAGTATGAAATGATCTAACTCACCTGGCAACAATCTGATGGCGGATGCACTCTCTAAACATAGCACCATAATGCAAAGCCAAGTCTGTATTCTCAAAACTGACACAAAACATGGATAGCTCTATAAATGGTATAAAAATAAGAAATCTCTTAATTCGGAAACTACCAACTTGGATAATATGATTCCACCACAAGCAAAATTAACAAACTCACCCTTCCATCAAAACATCCATGAGGTCAAGGTTGGCTTCAAGATAATCAGAAGCAATCAACCTTGAATTGACTTGTTGCCTCTGTAGATTTGCAACAAGCTGTGTTGCATCTTTCCTGGTCTAATACAAAGAAAGAAAAAAAGACAAGATTTTTCGCAATTAGATCATAGAATAATGATTGATATATCTCAATCTAACAAACACAAGAATTTTCTGAATCTAGATCTCAAAATGATGTCTTTCTAATTCTTACCTCCAAGTTGAGCTTAGGGAGACAAGTGATCAAGAGACGTAGAGTGTCCTCTCTAAAGAACTCTTGAGTCAATTGAGCACAAGCTTCAGCCACAGGCTCGGCCTCGCTGTTTCCATAGAGAATAGACTTCATATCACGGATGTTCCTGCTTAGCTCCGCCATCTACAAACAAGAAGGCAACAACAACATTCAACAAACAAATCCATAGAGAGAGAGAGAGCAAACCGACATTGTGATTGTAATAAAGGAGCGACCTTTTCTTCGCGTTTGGATTCACGAAGGTCAGGCAAAGACTTGGATCGATCAGCGTAGAGAAGGAGATCACGGGTCTGTCGGACGATGTCACCAGGAGTGCGAGGCTTGGACTTGAATAGACCCTTCATCTTCCCACCGCCGTTATCGGATTGATCCGACGGTTCTCTGGCGAGACCTGAAGAGGTTAAGCTTCCGCTATGGCGCTGCAACGAGAGCCTCCTCGCCGGTGTGGAGGCTCCGCGTGCAGCACCTCCCTTTGACAAGCACGGCCCTATCTTTACCTCTCTCCCCTTCTCTCCCCCTTTTTTAGATTTGGTCAAAAGTAAAAAAAAAAAAGATTAGCTTTTTTTTTATGTTGATTTGACTGGTCTGTCTGTCTGTCTGGTTCCTATATCTCCTCTCCTGTCTGGTTCTTTCTCTTTCTCTCACTTGAGATGTGTATCCATTTTTAGCTATGTGCTGTAAAGAGAAAGATATCTATTTTTTTCTCTGTTTCCTTCCTTCCTTATTGACTGTGATTTTCTGGTCAAATCATGTCACTTTTGTATTTTAGTAATTTTAATGAAATTTTATCATTAACATAAATACAAATAATTAAAAATATTTTTTTCAATATTAATTAGATTGTTAAAAGATGATACAAATACATATATGGACTCTGATCGGTGACATATAGTATTAGAGTTAGATTTACAATATGTATTACAAATCGATGTAACTTGCAGTAAAATTAATGTGGTAAAAACTGTAGATTCATGCGGTAAGTTTGCAGTAAAATAAGAGTTACTATTTTATTAAAAATATTGACTGGTAATTTTTTTGAAGTATGAATTGAAGTAACGCTTTAAATAAAATAATTAATGTATAAACATATAAATAATGAAGTATTTATTAAAGAAAAATAAAATATTAAACTAATTTAAAATAATTTATTATTGAATAAAAATATATTACTTTGAATATGTATAAGAGATAAGAATTTAACAATTAATAAAATTGACTGGTAATGCTTTTACTTTATAAATTGTAGTAATTATTTTTTAAAATTAATAAAGTTATTACTAATATAATAATTAAAATAGATTAGAGAAAATTTAAATCTATTAAAATTAATAAATATCTAAATATACATGTATAATAACAAAAAACTCTTATTATAAAATAAATTTATGGATGTAAATTTTAATTACCAAAAATTAACAATTTAAATTATAAAAGGTTCATTTTAAGTAATTGAATAGAAATTAAAAAAAATTATAATGAAACTGACAAACAAATGAATTGATGTATATAACTATTGAAAATATTTATTTATTTATTAGCAAATAAATAGTTGTATGCAACAGTAAATGTTGGACAATTGCCATGTTTCAAAAGTTGATAAATTTCCTTAAAAAAAGAAAAATAAACGTGGACAACCAACTCAAGTTAACTCAATGTCTAATACATGTCATTTTCTTTGATGCTGATTTAATATTTGATTTGTTGATTTTTTATAGGACATAACTCAAAAATATAACTCAACTTTACTACATTATAACGCAAACACAAACTCAAAAATTTATAACTACATCATGATTGGTGACATTTCTGATTAGTACCCCTAATTCAAACTAAATCAAGTATACATCATGTTACCAATCAAAGCCATGATATCTTGCATATTTCAATTGTGTTATCCATTCACCCATGTGCGTTTTGATCATATAGACTAGGATTTAGCCATGTTTAGGTTGCATTTTGCATGCATGAGTCTTTATTAGGTATTGGAGTACCACATGGAGTTTTTGGGGACATTTGGGTGCGTTTGGAGCTCAAAAGAGGTGATTAAGGTGATCACTGGACGAGCAATGCATGAGAGCGACCCTACCGGAGCAACGCCATGAACTCGCTCGCCATTTACGCTTCGGAGCGACCTTACCAGAGCGAGACCCCGAGGTCGCTCGCCATTTACGCTTCGGAGCGACCTCCTAGAGCGACAAGGCGAAGTCGCTCCAACTCCTAAGAGCGACCTCACCACAGCGACACCCAGAGGTCGCTCGGGTTGTGTCGATTTGAGAGCGACGAACAAGCCGGGAGCGACGTCCCACAGCGACTACGTACCTGAGGTCGCTCCCAGCACCCAGAGCGACCTCCCGGAGCGACGTGCCGAGGTCGCTCCGCGTCATCTATTTGGTCGAACTTATGATTTCTCAAGGGCTTTTTGGTCATTTTATTATGCACGTTTTACACTTTCTAAACCTATGTTTAAGTATCTTTTGTAAGCCATTTGGAGGCATATTATCTTTTATCAAAAAGAAACCACCAAAAACCTCTTGGAAAGTTCATCTCTTTGAATCAATTGATCATTTTGTTATTGCAATTCTGTTGTTTTCATATCTATTATCTGTATTTCTCTACATGATTAATCTGAAATCCAATATGAGTTTAAGAGGAATCATGAAGAGTAGTGAGTAATTCATTCTTGAATTCATGGGTTAGGGAGATTAAGGGTGATTAGGCTAGATCTAGGATGTTATAGTGTAGATCCTTCTTATTCCTTGCTAGTAGAGTATTCATAATGCATCTTCTGAGTTGGCCTCTCAAAAGTTGATCTTTAGGCATTTCTCACCCACAAGGTGTTTGATGAAATGCCTGAGACAACTCTCCTAAGCTTTTAACATACTTTACCAAAGACATTTGCTGTTAAAAGTGTTAAGATAGCCAAAAGACTTGTTAGTAATGATTGCTTTCATATTATTCAACCAAAGACATTTGATGTTTGAAATATGTTAGTAAATGAACATTCATCTAGACATAGAGTTTGTTTAAGATTTTGTCTAAGCTTAAGGTTGACAGTTTGATTGATCATTTGTCATCCTTAGTTCGAAACTTGATCACCCAAGGTCTAATTCCTATACCCATGAGTTCTCTTTTATCATAACCAAAGAAAGTTACTTCTTTTATTATTTTATTGTTCTGTTATTGCATTCTATTATTAGTAGTAGTTTAAAACCATCCAAATTATCGGTTGCACTTAGATTAAGCACGTACGTGCATTCTCGGTGCTTTGAATCCCTTAAAATTGGTTCGACAATCTTTTATACTACATCATTTGTCTTAGGAGCCTTGAAAACTCCTAACATCAATATACAATACATATGAAAATAAAAACAACAAATAATACAATGAAATTGAAGAAGATACCAACATATCAAGAGAAATAAATTGTTGAGATAAAATTTCTTCCAAAGTCTCCTTTATCAATAGAATATCAACCCTACTAACTTTTTTTGTGAGCTTTAAAAATTTTGTTGCATCACATACATCAATCTCTTTTGTCCTATTACATTGACCCTATACAAGACTAGCTACAGATATTTTTGAGAAATATTTATTTGAAAAACTCATCTCCTATGCATTATTCACATAATAGTTCAATTATATTTAAAACTTATTATTAATATTTTTTTTTATAAAACTTACATTATTTTTAATGATGCGCTTAGTTCTTATATCATCTAAAATTTTATTGAAATTAAAATTGATAATTTTTAAATATTATTAATGATGCTTTTAGTTCATATTTAAACCAATTGCTTGAAAAATTAATTCTTTACCCATATTTAAACCTCTTCAAGCGATTGGTTCGCGACTCTTCTATGCAAGCGATTCTTTAAGCGATAGGTTTTAAATCGTCCTAAGTAATAAAATTTTGTTATTTTATATTTGATATCTTTTAAAACCGGAAACATAATATTATCAAGTTATATTATGTTGTTAAAATAAAAGGTAAAAAATGAATAAAAGGAATACTAGTTACGAGAAAAAAGAATTTAAAAAATATATATTTTTATTGTCGTCAACAAAACACTAAACCTTAAACTATAAATCATAAATTCTAAACCCTTCGAAAAACCCTAAACCTTTGGATAAATCCTAAATTCTAAATCGAAAACACTAAACCCTAAACCTTGGGTGTTTTAGTGTTTAGTGTTTTTGATTTAGAGTTTAGGATTTATCTAAGGGTTTTGGGTTTACCCAATGGTTTAGGGATATGATTTAGGGTTTAAGATTTATTGTTTTGCTAAAGACGTTAAAAATATTTTGTTTTCTGTAACTACTACTATTTTTATTTATTTATTTTTTATCTTTCTATTTTAAAAACATAATATAACTTGACAATGTTTTGTTTCATTTTTTAAAAAGATATCGAATATAAAATAACACAATCTTATTGGTCAGTGAATCAGAGGGAACCAAGAATAATTTTCCTGACATGTGTAACTCCAATGTCGGTCGTACTTAGGCATGGGCATAAAATCAGGAACCCGAAATCCGAACCGAATCCGAACCGAAAAACCTGACCCGTTATCCGACCCGAAACATAAAAATACCCGAACGGATCTTGTAGGGTGGTACAAAAAATATCTGAAACCGAAGTGTTATTAACCGAACCCGAAAATTCCAAAATTAATAGTCAATATAAATATTTTGAAATATATATAAGTATTCCAATTATTAAATTCAATATTTGTGGTAATATTATATATAATAATAAATATTAAAATTCTAATAAATGCTTTAAGTACACAATTAGTTATAAATAAGTATTTTATAATTTGTTCATTGAAATAAAAAATCTACTCTCTATAAGGCAATACATATTGTTTACAAATGATGTTTGTTTTCATGCTTGATTTAACATTTTATTGTTATTTTATATGTGATAGATTAATTTTTATTTAATTTAGATGTTTTTCTTTATGTTTTACTTCAAAAATTTTGTTTTTTAATTTGGCTATATCCGAACCGAACCGATTTAACCCGAATCCGTACGATATATGATTACTTTATGGGTTTTATGATGCACTACAATTTTGAACCGAACCCGAAGTGTTATTATCCGAACCCGACCCGTACTAATAAAATTTTAGTATGAGACCTAGAAGCGTAAACCCGAAAATCCGAAAACCCGAAAAATCCGATCTGAATGCCAACGGGTATCCAAACGCCTAGGCCTAGTCGTACTCTTTCTATTTTCACTTTGACTACAATGTTTTCAAATACAATTCATACACATTTAAATTCACGAAGGTTTGCGACAATTCTTCTCTATTTTCTTCACAAACACTTCACCACTCATTCATTGATGTGTCCAAGTACTCGAGTTGACATACCTTCAGTGTTTAGTTTGCTGAAGAATTTGTTGGTCCCATTTGGGTTTCGACTCTGATTTATGTATATCTTCATTGTGATGGTGTCGGTTTATATAAAAAAAAAACACATGACCTGTTTAATAAGTTTCCGGTACATGGGTCAGTGGCTGCAATTCAGAATCAAGGCAATAACAATTGTCATGCCATTAATGGTGTTACATCTACAGCTACAGGTGATATATTATGATTTTGTTTCTTCTTATTCATTATATATCTTCGATATAACTATGTCTCTTAATAGAGTGGTTATTTCCGACAATTTTTGTTATTGTCTGTTGAATTCATGTTTCAAACCGGTGGTTGTTCTCCTATCTATCGTATGGAAATATCATCTAGATTTTTAATATTATTAACCATTATATTAGAAAGAAGAAATTTCAGAGCCTTTTGGAAAGATGGAGTATTTGTATAATTCTTGTCACTTCTTAGGAGAAACAGTTTTTGGCCTTCTACACTAAGGATACCAGATCATTTACACAAAAAGGCATCACCGGGTTTTAGTCATTGTTACATTGTTCTGCTCGAACGACAATGACTTCTCATAAGCCATTGTTCCAGAGTGATCATCATCGATTGAGTTTTACAAGATTGGTAGAAGAAGACCCGCAATGTTTTTTTGGATAGAATAATAAATTTCATAGGGAAGAATCATTTTCACATAAACGGTGTTCGGGTCGAATCAAGATCAATGCAAAAGCTATGTTATCATCAAATTCATTGATATAGACTAATTAGTATGAAAGTGCCTTTCACAAAACCAGCATTAGAAGCAATGTTCTAAAATACGGTCTAGACGCTCGCCTAGGCGGCATTTAGGCGCTATACGGTAGCCAACCGTACTGTTTTTATGTATGAATAATAGCGTTTAGGCGGACATTATGTGGTCTACGCGGACGCCTAGGCGGATTTTAAACATTAATATTCAAAAAAATAAACTATTAGTATTATTATTATATTTTATTAATGTTATTATTTATATCACTTTTACTTATTTTATGTATTATATGATTGTAGATATTAGTATAATTGTTGCAAAATCATTTTAAATTTATCATATTTATATATTTAAAATGGCTTTAATTTTTATAATTTAAAACTATTTATATATGTTATACTATATACTTATACATAAAAGTGGATTTAAAATATATTTGTGTTCAGTTTTTTCAAAAATAATGTATATATATATTAATCTTATACTTATATTTCGTGTAAAAGTATATATCCGTATATACCCCGTTTAGGCGTCCGCCTATACGGCTAGACGCTATACAGTCATCTAACGAACGCCTAACGCGTTTTAGAACACTGATTAGAAGCAATGAGTATGAGGTATGCAATTTGAAAATTTTAAAATGTATGCGAAAAAAAGCACACCCTTCGAATAGTAATAGGATGGTCTATATCATCCTCAATAAATGGGCATAATTATAGCTTACTTAATTTTTTTTTTGTTTACGACTTTGTAATCTTGATTTGATTGGGAAATAAATAAACTATCTTTTGATGTACTTCACTACATAAACGAAAAAAATTCTATATTACTACGACAAAGCATTAATTTTCGTTTTTATAGAAATTATAATGGATACCAATGGAACATAAATCATTTTGGTATATATGAAAACTTTTCAATAACAAAAAGATATCACCAATGGGCACTCTGCAACCTGTGCCGATAGAAGTAGGTAGTTGGAAGAAGGCAAACCAATACAAATTGTGAAGAAGAGGTGGAGACCCCACCCCCATTATAGCGACATGAGAATATCCCGTGTGACCTATTCTGTCCCTATTTTTACATCGATGCTTTTAAGATTAATCATGGACTAGTTAATAGATTGGGATGGTTTATACACAGTAACATGGGATTTCACATGCCAAAGACCCGAGGATGCAACAGAATCTATCGACACTTCACACAGAACTGAAAGAACTTATGTGGGCCGTGAGCAGCCTGAGCGAAAGAATGATGTATTCAATAAGATTTAAGACGAATTGTGCTGATTTACTGAAGATGATCGAGGATCCAACGACTTGTTTGGCCTTCAAAACTGACCTAGATTTTTTTAACATGCTTAGAGCATCTTTATCGTGGTCCTAAGCCGCGTCCTTAGCTAATTAATCATCAAAATTAAATCAAAACTAAATTAAATGGAAGCAAACGTATGTTAACTAAGAGGTTTAAGACAACGTATGTTAAGGGCACGTGTCATCGTGTAGGAGAGGAAATGGGGAGAGACCGTCGAGTTTACCGTCTCGACATCATTCTCTCTTCTCTCTTCTCTCTTCTCTCTTCTCTCTCTCGACGGTTCAACGCCTCTAGGCTCCGCCGAACTCCGCCGAACCAAAAGACAATCTCTCCGCCTATCTCTCCGCGTTTCTCTCCGCCTTTCTCTCCGCCGATTCCACCCAGACCGAGATCTCCGCCTCCGCCGATCGCTCACTCTGCACCGATCTGTTCTCCCTCACTCCACCGATCTCTCCGCCGATTGGAAACTAAAACCAGGCATCGCTCAATCCTCTGTCCATAGATTATTTATATGTCGATCTAGCTCGTCTGCAACTGGGTTTCGCTCCTTGCATGTCTGTCGTTTTGAGATTTTACAGCTTTAATTTGTCGATTTAGCTCGTCTGTATCTGGGTTTGCCTCATTGCATGTTCGTCGGTCTGAGATATTAGAGTTTTTATTTGTTGATCTAACTCGACTGTATCTTCGTTTGGTTCCTTGCCTGTCACGTGGCCAATTGATTGTATGGTTGGTCTTATGTGATTGAATGATATATGTTTTGTAACTAGGTGATTTTAACTTGTAGTCTGTGGTGATTTTAAAGGATTGGTGATTTCTTGGTGAATTTAAAATGATGAGTTCTTATTGATACATACGTTGATGTTTGTGTGTTCTTAGCATTAATCAGATAAGTAGATGATCATTCACTCGTTCACTCATGGATTTGAAACTCATAACATTAAGTAATTATAAATAATTCTGAAAAATAAAGTTAACTTGATTACATCGACATGGATGTCTTCTTCGGAACTCATAAATTGATTACATGGACATAGAAAATAATGCATTAAGTATTTCACCTAATTGCTGAAATGAAATTGATAACTATGATAGGAGTTACTTCTCAACCAAAACTGAATAGTGAGACGTTTGTTTGATAACCGTGAGAGTAGCTTACTATGTGATAGAGTTTCTGTAAACTGAATTTGGTTGCCATGTAGTTTGTTTGAAACGAAATCCCCATTTTAATTTAATGAACTTGTTAGTTCCAGTTGAATGTGAAACTAGTTGTGTAGTGTGCAATAACTACTGATTAGACTATGGTTGTTTATGGTTGAGCATTAAGAGTGGAACTCATTTCACATTACACTTTCAGCTATTTAACCCCATCTATCCTTCAACTTGTTAGTCACCTCTCGGCTTAACTAAAACCAGAAACCAAATAGGCTTTTCTTCTATAATCATTTCTCGCTCTAATCGCTATGGATTTAAGGAATCCATATAGCCACTCTTCTAGTTATCTAGGTTTTTTTCACAGTCAACAACCAAGTGTTGTCCATGAAAACTTTCCTTATGAAAGTTTTCATTCTAGTAGTGTTAACCTTGGATCATCAGAAATCCCTCCATTCAGTTCACAACAAACGGAGGCTCCAACTCAACCTGAAGTCACACCAGTGGAGCGTAGGGAGAGAAAGAAATGGACACCAGCTGATGACGAGGTTCTGATCAGTGCGTGGCTAAACACATCTAAGGATGTTGTTGTCACAAATGATCAGAATGCACGGACCTTCTGGAAACGAGTTGGAGAGTACTATGCAGCAAGTCGTCATGCTACCGAGGGTGAGAGGAGAGAGCATCTCCATTGTAAGCAGAGGTGGCACACCAGATGATCTGCACAGACTACTCCATATTGGAGAACAACGAGGATTTCCGGGGATGATTGGAAGCATCGACTGTATGCATTGGGAGTGGAAGAATTACCCCTCCGCTTGGAAAGGAATGTATTCACGAGGAACTGGAAAACCAACTATTGTCTTGGAGGCGGTAGCTTCATATGACATGTGGATATGACACGCGTTTTTTGGAGCTCCAGGTACTATGAACGATCTTAATATTCTTGATTGATCACCTGTTTTTGATGATATTATTAACGGAATTGCACCGCAAGTCAACTTCTATGTCAACGGAAGGGAGTACAATTTCGCATACTATCTCACGGATGGTATTTATCCGGAATGTGCGACTTTTATTCAATCTATCTGACTACCACTGAGTCCAAAACATCAATTATTTGCAAAAACTCAAGAAAGACATCGAAAAGATGTTGAGCGTGCTTTTGGAGTCCTGCAAGCTAGATTTGCCGTTATTAAAAATCCATCTAATTTATGGGATAAATCCAAAATAGGAAATATTATGAGAGTATGTATCATACTCCATAATATGATAGTCGAAGATGAACGAGATTCATACACTCAGTATGACCTTGACTCGTTTCAACATGAAGAAGGTGTGGATCTTACATTTTCCGTCCAGATGCCTACTGCTCTTTTCAATACAATTGATCGTCGCGCAAGAGTTCGGGAAAAACCAGTTCATCGACAACTAAAACACGATTTGATTGAAAATATATGAGATAAATTTGGGGATCAAAATTAACGTATAATTTTTAAGTTTCTATGAATTGAAGTTTGCTTTTATTTTTAATGTTTGAATGTTTTATGTTTTTTAATGGGTTGTTTTTTTTTGTAATTTTTTATTGTAATTTTTTTTTTTCAAATTTGTGTAATAAAATATGTTTCTATTTTAATGTTATATGTTTAATATATCTCATTTCCTATTAAATTAAATAATTAATTCACTAAGAGACAATTAAAAATCCTACCAATAATCTACATTTTTCCCAATGTCCTTAACTTTGTCTCTTAACATAACAAAATTAATTAAATAATTTAAGGACACAAATTTTGGTCCTACTAATAAGGATGCTCTTAGAAATCAATTTGTATTCTTTAGCTTATATTTCATCTCTTGTAGATTTGAAGTCTAAACAACCATGCCGATTTATAATACGTCATCCCTTTAGTATAAAACAACCATGTGAAATCTTATTTTTTCATGTAATTTATAATATGTCCATTCTAACAGTTTCTCGTGATATTTGTTATAGCAACCAAATATAATTTAACATATGGAAGTTGCTGAGGGGAAAAATATATAAATCAACTCTCAATAATTAAATATTAGATATCATGATTTTTTTTTTTTGGACAAGCTGGTAGTTGAATAATTTAAAGATACTGGTCACATTATCTCAGCAAAAAAATATAAAAATACTGGTCACATTAATTGACCTACAAAGTGGACCAAAAGACAAATGACATGTTCGCTTTACGCCTTCAACACTTCCCCTCACATGTTCTCTTGTGTTTTCTTCTTTTTTTTTTTCTTTTTTTTTGGAACTCCATGTTCTCTTGTGTCACCTTCTAATTTTTTTTTATAAAAATGATATCCAATAATTCAATTTAGTGATACCATCTCTCAACAGTCTCGTGACCCCATAATCTATATAGCAGATTAGCCGGCATATTTATCGGATGTGTCAATATGCTATCATTTCTTCGTCTGCAATCTGCACCACACTCTTTCTTTACCGTAACAACATGAAACTTGAAAACCAGGTAGTCATACATAAACTGATAATAATTCCTTTCTTTTTTTGCTGTTTTATAGGATCTGTTACATATGGAAAACTCAGAGAAAAATGTCATTATACGGTGGGCTTGAAAGAAGTGAGATTCATCGATTTCAGCCACGGTTTCTCCCATACAATCGCCTCGTACTTCTTGCTCACACCAGCGCCAGCAACTCCTATGCTGCCATCCACCGTCACAATAAGCCGGTAATTAGTACCTGCGGCTACCTGAGACTCTCCGCTAACAACTGTCACAAACCTGAGTCCTGACTTGCTCTATTTATCGTACTCGGAAACGGCGAATACGCCGATCTCTACAACATGAGGGTCCTTAACATCGCTGATGGGAATCCAGCCCCCAACACGCACCACCGCAAACGCGTAGAGTGGGAGGAGGACGAGGGAGAGGAGAAGAAAGAAAAATGCTTTATTATTCATTTTTCCTTGTTTCTTTTTTTGCTCGAATTTGTCATGGCAAGAGGGTATTAGGGTTATTTATTTATAGTAAAGGCTTGCCACTTGACGTGAAGCAGACTCATATCCAAATTAAGTGTTAAATTAAGCAGACTCATAACACTAGAGGCTTGCCACTTGACGTGACGCAGACTCATGTTCAAATTAAGTGTTATATTTTAGAACATTTTAAGTTTTAAATTTATTGTTCAACCTTTTTGTTTTGTAACCACATTTATATATCAATCTCTTCAATCATAAATCACAATGGCGTACCATCTCGAGTGGTGGTTTGACCATTTCATTGGTAAACTATTCAATCTATGAAACAGAAGTGTTTTTATGACTAAAAGATAAAAATGTTGGAAAAAACAATGAAGATATTTTAAAATTAATTTTGCATCATATGAGGGTTTCCGAAAGCTAATGGATTTTTTGACATTAGATAACACATATTATACTTACATGTCCCTTTTTGGAATACATCCTAAAGTAGACAAACGAAGGTTACGGACTTGGGAGTACCACCATTACAATTATATTTTATGTTCTTTTGCAATATGCCCAACTACTACCAAGTACCAACAATGGTAAATACCCAAAAACATATAATATAATGATAATCATATTAATTAATAGTTTATTACACAACTATATAGCAAAGGACAAATAAAGAACATAAACGAGTAAGAGTAACAGACAAAAGTAATACAAGCAAGCAGGACATAAAATTGTTGATGTATACAAGGCATGAGCATTTTCTTTTCTCCTTTATTGTGTTTGTAGAAACCCGAAAACAGAAGAAGCCATGCTGGATAGTGATGTAGGAGAATCACAAAGGAGAAGTGATGAATTCTTTCATGTGTGATATTTTAAAATGGACCCTCGTAGAAAGTCATTAAATTAAAACATATCATTTAAAACATAGCATTAACCCTGAAGCATCTATCTATTATACTAAATAATATTTTTCTCGTTCTCCCTCTATTCTTTTCACATGGTTAATTGATAAATTGATTGTATTGATCTGTCTGGCCAATAAATAGTTTTTTACTGTGAAACTTTGGTTATCTTTCTTTAGTAAAACTTTGAACTGATTCGGACATATACAAACTGATAGGTCAAATACTAAATAATATTCCTTTCCATTAACAACCGAACTGTATTTAAGAAAATCACTAACCATTAGTTAAAACCAACCAAATCAGTTCCCTTTAATAGTGGAAACGATTTACCACCCTTCAGTTTCGGTTTTATTTTTATTCTTTTGTTCTTCGGTTCTTTAGTTATAAAGATTTATGATCATTTATCAGAGAGACACGTAAGCGTTATTGAGAAAATTTGATTTTTTTTCTATTTTCGGTTTGGTTTGGGTAACAAAGTTAGGAACCTGCTAATATCTAAGATAATTTTGGATCTCATTATTTACAGTTTGATTATGTTTCTTTGGTTAATTCGGGTTAAAAGTCAGAAATTACATTTTCAAATAAAATCTTAGAATATTTCGAGTTTATGGAAAAAATTGAATAATTTAGACAATTTTTAAATTTCTAGAAAATAAAGAATTCAGGTAATTTGTTTTTAAGGTACTTTGGTTTGTAAATATTAATTTTAAATTATTTGATTATTTTAAAACTAGATATAGTTAATTTTTATAAATACATAACTTTTTATAAAACAAGATTTCAACGTTAATAAAAAAATTGAAATCAAACATCCGCGCGGTTGCGCGGGTCGAGATCTAGTGAATAAATTAACGCTAAACTGTTACGAGTTTTTTGCAATGCACATAGTTATATTTAAATAACTGTTCTCAATATATATATATATACACAAGAAAAATAGGACCAAACTTACCGGTAAGTTGTAAGCACAAAAGAAAACAATCGTACCGGAAACTATAGTCGAGCAGGTTACAAAAATGGGCCGGTTTGTTGACCACATCTAAATTTCCTGGTTTGACTGACATATCTAAAATAAGATGCCCCATTGTAAGAATATAGTACACAATGAATCAATAGTGTCTGTTGTCTTGTGCTTCAACTCATTGAACTAATCTCATCCTTTTGTTCCAAAAACGTAAGCCCCTGCCATACAACATATAGATAAGCAACTATTTTTCAAACTGTAACATAAAGGAAGTGGCCATGATCATAAAAGTTAACCATACCAAGGGTTGGCATCAAGACAGAGAGAAAGGCGGTTCCTGCGATCTTTAGAGGCAAGCCTGTCTTAATCATGTCTTTGATCTCAATATGCCCTGTCGTGAACCCTACGACGTTAGAGGGCGTTCCCGTGGGTAGCAAGAAAGCAAACTGAGCTCCTATGGCACCAGGGACCATCAGAAGCAGAGGATGGACACGCATTGTCTTTGCAATCTCGATGAGTAAAGGAACCAACAATGTAGTGGTTGCGTTGTTTGAGGTGAACTCAGTGATGGTAGCAGCGATGAGGCAAACGGTTGGAGCAATGGCCCAATAAGGAGCAGTTTCAAGAAACACGAGACCTTTGGATAAGACTTCAGCTAAGCCACTGGAGCGTACTCCATCAGCTATAGCGAACCCAGCTCCTAGTAATAACACTATGTTCCACGGAAGTTTCTTGCATTTATTCCAATCCATTAGCTTCTCTCCCTTTTTAATTTTGTTTGGGATAATAAACAGCAATGTAGCCATCATCACACTCACCGTTCCATCCCCAGCCCGGCCGTGGAAGATGCTCCCCCAGCCGGGGATATCTTGTGTTATATTTCTTGTCATCCACAACAAAACCAACCCACCAAACACAGACAGAACCATCTTTTCAGCGAAACTCATTGGTCCTAACATCTCAAGCTCTCTACGAAGATGGGATTTATGAAGATAAGGAGAGAGAGCTTTCCCTGATCCTTTAGGACAATACAACACACATAGAATACCCCAAAGCACCAAGAATATGCACAAAGCTAATGGGAAACCGAAGAAGAACCATTGGCTGAAACTGATCGGATTACCCTCAGGGAAATAGCTTTTCCACATTCCGACAAGTATCAGATTCACACCTGTTCCTGTCAGTGTGCTCATTCCACCAATTGCAGCCGAGTATATCACACCGAGCACCACCGCCTTGCAAAACTTCCCCACCGCCGGATGCACCATTTCCGATGAAGAGGGCAGTCTTTGAAGTATCCCTGTAGCAACTGGCATCATCATGACGGTAGCCGCCACGTTGTGCATCCACATACTCACGAACGCCGTCGTTGCGCAGATGCCAAGAAGAAGCAGTGGCGCATTTAGAGGCTCCACGCAGAACACCATAGTTATCTTCATGGATAAGAATAATATTATCATTATTCATATGTGGTGCCTTGATTATTTATTTAACCTCCACTTAAGTAAATAGGATCTACTATCATAATATCACTGTTGATGATCATATATAATTGTAGGTTGTAACCTAATCATCTCATATGCCTGAGTTAGTCAACATTGTGATATGTGGATTGGCCTATGCCATTTTAAGGTTATATAAGTACACTAGCCATTAAAGGTTATAAACACTATAAAAACACGGATATGACATATACTCTCTCAGTTTCATCATCTATCTTATTAAAGTTCAAGTACAAAATTGGAGTGTTTAGATACTTGAATAGGACTATTAAAAAAATTTAGAGTGTTTGGAAACATGAATTGTAGTCTTTTAAAAAATTAATTTTGTTTGGAAACAAGGATAGTAGTATTAAGAAAAAAAATAATAGGCTTATGTTATTAAGAAAAATTAAAAGTCCATCATATACGAAAACAGATCAATCTAATTGCCTAAAACTTTTTCTTTTCTAAACTAACCATAAAACAAAATTTAAAATTTATACACATATTTCAAATCAAAATAATAATTTAAATTTGATTTATATC
>NC_027749.1:41471147-41471311 GCF_000695525.1 Brassica oleracea var. oleracea
TTCTTCAAATACCAAAATTTTGAATAATTCGGATATTTAATCAATTCGGTTTGATTCTTCGAATTCAAGTTTTTTGCTCAGCACTAAATAGTGACATAAAAAGAAAATAGCATTATATTTTTTTTTTAAATACACCCGCACGAGCGTGCGGGTCAAAATCTAGT
>NC_027749.1:41471411-41489343 GCF_000695525.1 Brassica oleracea var. oleracea
AAATACATCATTTAATAAAATAAATAATTAAAAAATAAAAATTCATATCCGCGCTGGCGCGCGGATCAGTATCTAGTTTTCTGTTTTAAAATATAAGTTGTTTCACGTTTTTATGTAATTTTATTTATTTATTTGGTGAAGTGTAACCAAACAATTTATATACATTTATTTATGATTGGTCAATATATAATCTATATATTTAGTGATATTTCTTTTAAAATAGTAATTTTCTTAATCTTTGTGATTTTAGCTAAAACTATTTATATTATGAAATAGATGGGAGTATATATTAAATAGATGATTGTATATTTTAAGCTTTAATTTTTATATGTTCAGTTAATATATCAGACTTTTACTTTGTAGAACAAAAGTTATATATAATATATGTTGCATTCATCTACACTTATATGTATCACTCTTCCTTATATATACATAGACCACTACCGATTTAATGTTATTTTAAAGTTATAATTTAATAAGTTTGTATTTAGCTGAAAGCTCTTCACATAATGAATCAATGATCAAAAGTTGTAATCAACTCATATGTGGACGCACGCAAAATCATCTGTTATTTTTTATATATCCGTGGGTTCCGGGCGTAAGCCCAGACTAATCCCCACGAGGATAGAGGCCTTCCATCCGAGCACGCACGGTTATAGGTGGAAAAATGGCCAAGACGACTCGAATCTAGGGTAGGTTCATTACCACTAGACCGAGAGCCGTTGGTTAAAAATCATCTGCTTCCTTAAATTTTTCCTAGGATCAGAGTCCCCAGCAACTACATGAGTACATATTTTTCTAACGCATAAAATGGCGAATCTACCATTAAAAAACGATGCTTACAAAACCTATAAAGGACAAAAGATTCTATGAAAATATGAGAAAAAGACAAAGAAAACAAAGAGATAAAACGACTCACGTTAAGGGCGAGACGACGATGGATATTGTAGTGTTCGACGGCGAGAGCGAGGATAAAGCTGCCCAGGACAAGGGCAATGACGTCATCCATGTAAGAACTTGCCACCTCATCCGCCGCCGTGATTCCGAAGAGAGGGAATAGGAAAAGCGGCGACATGGAGGTGATAGGCATCGGAACGGCCTCCGTCAACCACCACTCGAATATCCATACAAGAACGCCGAGCATGTTCCTCGCCCTGGTCGTATCATCTCCGCCTAGCCGTGCGCATAGACACACGACGGCGCAAAGAAGAGGACCAAGAGCGATATAACAATTATTCGGCGTGAATATTGTCCGGAGATGTTGCCCCATCGTGTTTCTCTCTAATGGTTCGTCATTGTGGACGACCGGTAAGAGCGGAGATTTCATATTGTCGGAGTCTGCGACGGAGACATGATCACCGTTCATTGTGTTAACTCCGGTTTTAGAGGAAGGAAATAGAGAAATGTAAGAAATGTAAGAAGGGAAATAGCCCTTTTATAAATCAATTTATTTGATTATTATAATTATTATTTATTTAATTATTATAATGTGTTCGGCAAAAAACGAATGTAAATTTATATTATAGAATTAATTTGTGTGGTCATATATGGTGTTCGGTTTGTTTGTTTTTTCATGTAAAATTTTGTACCTGGAAAAAAATGTTTTTCTTGGAAGACAAAATCGCGTTATTAGATAATGGGTAAATATTGAGTTTCAAAAAAAAGAGAAGATAATGGGTAAATATAAATGTAACAACCCGCCCCGTGGGACCCAGGCTGACAGCGCTGCAGCGCACCGACCCCAACCCCTCCATTATGGGAACTACCTGCCCCATAATTAGGTTGTTGGTGAGATTCGAACCCCCGACCTCACCCTTTAACAGCCTTCCCACAAGACAAGCTGTCACCAATTGATCTGCAGGTCAATTGGTGACAGCTTGTCTTGTGGGAAGGCTGTTAAAGGGTGAGGTCGGGGGTTCGAATCTCACCAACAACCTAATTATGGGGCAGGTAGTTCCCATAATGGAGGGGTTGGGGTCGGTGCGCTGCAGCGCTGTGAGCCTGGGTCCCATGGGACGGGTTGTCATAATAAAGAAAGGTTATTTATTTTATTTTCAATGTGAATATGATTAATATCTTTTAGGGTTATCTAAGGGCATGATTAACCTCGATCTTTTAGTCGGGTTTTTAATTCATGATTTGACATTTTTTTGTTTTTTGTTTTTTTTTACAATTTTTGGTTAAGAGACGACTCTTATATCTCTTATTTAAGAGAGAGTTTTTAACTTTTCTTAATTTAATTTAGTTTAACTAAGAAAATTTAAAAACCGTTTTTTAAGCAAAGCTAAGAAACTGAGATTAATGATGGTCTAACAAAGTTAGTTTTTATAATTATTTCGATGTACTATATATCATGGACCCATAAATGATGGGGACAAACAAAGTTACAAGTGGCCAACTGTGATGGCTTGTAAAATCTGGAATCTGATGACCCAAAAGAACATTAGAGATTAAGATAACAAGTAAGCATGACAGTTTATTGCTATTTAATCATGAACATATAACCCAAGGTGCGTTGGGCTAGTGGTTTAGTGCTTGGAGTAGGTTCCATTGCACCCCTAGTTCGATTCCCATGGGGAGGGGTGCTTTACGCCATGTTCACGGTATCAGCGCCGGCCGGCCCCGGGCCTGGGGGGGGATTAAGGCCGAAGGCCCGAACCCATCCCTATAGGAAAACTATTAATAAATAATAATTAATTCAAAGAGTCATGGATAAACTTTGTTGTAGCTTCTTCATTTAACATTCATAGTCTCGTTTATCATAAAAAATATCCTCAATCAGGCAGTCATTTTAATAATGATAATAGATGTGAATCAAATAATGTTTTTATTTTTTTGAAGAGGTTATAAAATGATTTTTTTTTCGACAAAGATGAAAATGTTTTTTTTGTTTGGTAAAAGGTTATGAAAATGTTTACAAAGGAACAAGGAGAAAGAAAGGAATAGCCAAACAGTTGGCTAGAGTCGAGGTAGAGTATGACACGTTAAGAAGTGCAGCCTTTGGTACTCCTCCAGAGCCCAACTTCCCCGGTTCAAACCTTCTTCTTTCTTGTCCCTTGTCTCCATGTATAATTAATTATTATAAAAATACAAAATATATCTAACAGAAATATGAATGAGTATTAATAGTTAGATAGTTAGAATCGACATTTATTTGAAGGGTAATCCATCTTTTCTGTCTTTTAAATCTGTCTAAGAGATATATATGCACTCGGTCTAAACTCAAAGCACATACATGCATGTGATGGGGTTTGCCTTATCCATTAGTCCAACAAAAAGGAAGCCTTAAGAATTATTCCTGATTGCATATATGTGTATATCATGATGAGTACTTTTGTGGGTAATAAATATTTTAATATACATATCTTAATATTTTTTTAAAAATAATAATTTAGGGACCACCAAACTTTATATACATATATGTATGTATATATTAGTTATAAAAAATTTGAAGGTAAAAACGAATGTTTCTTCCGGTGTAGACCGGCTTTGACAGTGAGAGAGGGGTGTGTCGTACGAATAATAATGATTTAGTTTGTCGAGGTCCAAACAATCATGGAGAAGAAGGGCAAGAAACAAGATAACACGTAGGCAGATCAGATTAATGATTTAACGATGAAACAATTAATACTCAAATGGAATATTTGAAGGATCGAAAGAGATCATATCTCATGACTCATGTAAGCTGTCTTTGATTCCACCTCTTAACAGTCAAATATATATGAATGATCATCTTCAAACTAGGTTTAATCAGCTGAGATGTAGAATATATGTGGCCTCCAAACGTAACCCGTCTTGTTAGTTGTTATAATTAGACTTGTATTTGTTCAAGCCAAATCCAAATCATTATCCCACACTAAAAACGATTCAAATTATACTATTATAAATGTTTGAAGTCTCTTTTCGACGTATAAAGGCTGTCACACCATTCATTCACGAAATGAAGTTTTACCCGTAAGTTATTTGTTTGATTATATAGGCGCAATACAAATTGTCTTTCCTTACCGATTTGTCGTGATGCGTTTTGATAGATAAATGATCAGAGGAAACGAATACAGAGGCCTAGATAAACGAACGTAATGCGTATAAGACATGAAATCATACCAAAAGGAGGAAAGAAATACCTAATACGTAATGATTAACACCAATTTTTTCGATATCTTTCGAAAATACAAAACGGTGACGTACTAGTTCAAGTCCCTTTCAATGCTCCCCACTCACAAATGCCACATTCAGTAACTTTCTATTTCTGTCTTTTTTTTTTTTTTTTCTTTGGCCATTGTTTGGAGTCACACGAGGCTAAAGCTTAGTATGACACACGTCGCTACTGCTTTGTGTTCACTTGTGTAGACACAACCGAACAGAGTTAGATTTATTGAAAACAGATGTCTTATTTCTCTCATGAATCACCCAAATGGTCACTGTTAATAACAGAGACAGCACATATAAATGGAAAACGCAAGTCTCTTTTATTCGTTTGTCTTCACGTTCTGGGGAGGAAATTAAAACATTTTTGAAGAACAAAGCAGTGAAGAAAACACTGCTTAGTTTTGATTGAGTAGATCACTTGATAGGTCTCTTCTACGGCTCTCCTCCAAGCTCCACTCTCAGGTTATCATACGGATACACTCGTGGTGTCTGCAGCGACAACACAGTAAAAGATGATCATTAAATGGAAAAACAAGCATCATAATGACAAAAAAAAAAATACATGCCATGTCAGAGATCAACAGTAGCAGTTCATCTGATGCCTAGACAAAAGAAGAGAAAGGGCAACTTCTTAGCCCTAGTCCTAGAGTGCTGTTCAGCTTCTATAACTCAAAATCTTTCAAAACAAAACTCATCATGGTATAGCCCTTTGATACAACTTTTATGATCGTTGGCCAATGGCCACTAAGAGAACTGAACCATTGATTATAACTGCTAATACTCTAACTAGAGGCTTCAATATAATTTGACCCGCGTATGAGCTTAAGCATGTACCAGAGTTCCTAAGAACAATTGTGTGTTTCTTTCAAGTAAAATCCTAAAAACACTGTACATAATCAGTCAATAAAGAAAGGATGATGAAATCAACATGGCTAAAAGATCCATCTCTTCCAATACTTTGGCAAGAAGCAATAGCAAACAACAAGAACTGATTTGTCTATATACATAAACAAGCAAAATGCAAAAGCTGAATATCTCAGCATTCAGCAGCTGAAGAAAAGACCCATTTTGTTAGCTGAATAGTCTTTCGTGAACAAGCCTATTCCAAGTAAATATTTCATATTACACACAGCCAAGAAGGCAAAGTTGTTTGATGAATCGAATTCAGAGTAGTAAAGGGTAACATTTTATTAGCAAAATAATGACTATTTGCAGCGTGTTTTTTACTCAAATCCACACACCAGATAGAATAACACTCAAGACACCACAATGAAAGCATAAATTACATAGAAAGTTGAAAGCTTTTCACTTACAAATGGAACTTTTGAAGCTTTATCGTTCAAAACAGCGAGCATACCAAGAGCCGCAAAGAAGCTTAGACCGCCACACAACCATCCCAATGCTTCATACTGTTCATCCATATCCAATAATTAATCACTAAAAACAATTGATTTCAATCCGGAAAAACATTTTGGAAAAAAACCCTAAACCAACCTTCCCGACGGTATCAGCAATCCGATCTATGCAAGGCTCTGGAAACGCGGTCCCGTTGTCCCACATCAGCTCGTCGTTAACCGAAAGCTGAGACGCAATCAATGGAAAGAGTCTCAAAAACCGAAACGAATTTTCGAAGAATCTAATCTAAGAGAGATTTGACTGACCGGCTTATCGGGGACGATGTGTTTGCCGACGGGGAGACCCATGCCAGCGCGTTGGCGGAGGGAAGAGGCGGCGGATCGAGCAACGACGCCGTTTCCACCCATGATTCGTGAGGCCACACCGCTCAATCTTCCTGCCATTTTCGCTTTGTTTCAGGTTTCTCTTCTTCTCTCGCAGGAGATCCAATATCAATCTAGTTCGTACTGATCAAAATCACCAAACGACGTCGTTGAGGCTAACCCTTCAGCTCAGCCAGAGGTTTTGGTGTAAGTATAATCTTTTAAATTCAAAGTCAAATATAACAACCCTAAAAGTGATAGCTCTTATGGGATGCTTCTACTTACTCAATTTATTTGATTATTATTGATTGTTCGAAGTCGGGACAATGCTTTCTTAGGTCTCTGGATCTTTCTTTATAAGCAAACTATATGTTTATTTGTCTTTCTTTGATTTCATGCAGAATCTTCTTCGGAACAATAAAGTATGGTCTCTTACCATAATATTATAAGCAAATGGAGGCAATCTCACACTTTTACCCAAGATTAGTTTTTTTTCTTACCACATGAGTTGTTTCCGCAATAATATAATTTTACATGAACGCTGCTTTCTTGGTTAGCCGCTGACCTTCGCTATCATCTATGGTAAAATCAGTAAATGAGTTTGCCAATTTTATACTCTAAAATCTTTTTGTTCTTACAAGGCGGAGTTTGGTATTTTCTGATTCATCCTCAAAAGCTAAACGACAATGTTTTTGCTGTTTTGGTCTTTTAGATGTGGATTGTTAAGTAACCACTAACTAGCGACCCCTTCAGTCCTTGTGTTTTCTTTAACAGAGCTGTTATTTTGCATTTGTTTAGAGCTTAATTATAATTTGATTCATACACGTTGTAGTTATTTGTCTGATTTTTATAGTTTTACTTAATGCAGAACATCATCAGGGTAGTAATCTCAAGCAAAACCTGATATAAACTATAAGCAAAACATGATATAACTCTAAGATTTGGTAACAAGAAAGATGAGAAAGTGGGAGATAAAGTGAGGAAATCTAAGCACTGATCTAGTTTGTTGAAGGAGCTTCCGTTGATGGTGTAGAGTCTAAGGTGCTTTGTAAGAAGATAGAAGTCCGGCAGGTAGGACAGGAGGAGCGGGAAGATAGCCACTTGTGGATGCACTTGACATGGAACCCATGATGACATTTCTCCAGCACTTGGATACTCTCACCTTGTTCGAACTCCGACAAGCAGATAGCACACTCTGCTTCAGCTCCTGCAAGCTCAAGGTCTGAGGAGTAGACAAGCGTAGGAGTTGGTATGGTGAATGAACTATCAGCTTCAAGATCAGACTTGTGGTCGTTGTCGTCAGTCTCGGGAGTTGTTGGCCGGAGAAAGCAACGGATCGCAGCGCATAGAGAGAGAGCACATATGAGAGCAGAGAAGATAAGTATGAGGAGGACGGATGCGTTTGCTTGGAAGTCAGTAGAGTTGGAGTAAGGCTTCCATCTGCAACTATTGGAGTTACATTCTGAAGAGGCAGAGGACAATGGTGAAGCTGCAGCTACTTCTGCGACTAGCAAACGCATCTTAATTGCTTTGAGAGAGAGTCTCGTGGGTTTAGATAACCTTATAGACAAGTGTGGGGACAATGGTGGCTGTTCCAGTGAAGTCTTGAAGCTCTCAGAGGAGTTGAGGGATTAGGACTGTTAACACTCGCTTCTCTCTCTTTTGGTCCACTTCACATAAATGGATATTATTGTGGGATTGATCTTTGTCCTCTTGGCTTATCATCAACCACATGGTTGCCACATGTCGCCTTCACACTGCGATTGCCTACATTCTAGGCAATACATTGGTCGTGTATTTATTCACGTTTGAGTAAGTCGATCAATATCTTATATTTTGAAAAGGACAAAGAGAAAGACAAGAACATAATACACAACTTCATTGTTTCTTTGTCTCATTATATAACTCATTTTACATTTTTCTTATTCAAGATAAAAGAAAGAAAACCCCAAATTAGAAAAAGGGTGAAAAATAAAAACTATAACAACAATCAAAATAGTAAGAAAGTAAATAAACTTTTTTTTGAACAATTACTTTTTTTTTCATCTTCTAAAAAACTCTCTTCTGCAAATAGTCAAAACATCATCTGATCTCCATGGAATGAGTTTCTCACTTCTCTAAGCTGCAATTCCTGCAACAATAACATCAATTTCAAATGATTCATCAGATTTTCTCAAGAGCACAAACGTTCAAGCTCTCAGACTCAGATGAGAAAAGCCATTTATTATTCATACCTCCGTTTGGTTGCCTGTTGATGTAGCCAGCTGGTCCTCTGGACATGAAGTCAAACGCTCCCATTCTTTCCTCCGCCTTTGCAGGCAGCGAAAGCCACGCCGAGTCACTGTACAAAGAGTCTGTCTCCAAGCTGCTTGAGCCGCTGCTGTAACCACCAACATGACCCCCTCTCATTGCTTCTAATCCTAAGCCTCCTCCTCCCTCACTGCGGTAGCTATTACGTCCCCAGTTGTCTCCGATGCTGCCTAGTGAAGACATTCCATTGAAGCTGCTTCTAGATATTGGTGAGTTTGACATGTAACCTAGCCCACCACCATTACCCCATAAATGGTTCTTTGTTGCTGCATTTAGCACAGGACCGTTCCCAGCTCCTCCTGACTCAATCTGGCTACCGTACCTGCCAAGACTCGGAGCATATCCTGGGCTAAAGGGCCGCCCAAAGCCTGCACTGGAACCAGACCCAAAGTTCTGACTCTGATCTGGCTCAAAGTTCAGCTCAATTCCGTATCCATGTCCAAACGGTGAGAATCCACCACCCCTATTACCTAATCCTGGACTGCACCTAACTTCAGGTTTAACTCCATAACCGGAGATCGGACTCGGGCTGAATCCTTGGGTGTACTCGTTCATCAGCAATGCGCTGATCCTACTACTTCCAAAGTTATTTACATTCATTTGGTTCCGGATTGGGTTCAGAGCCATTTCCTTAGGAACAGCCAGTTTGACCTCCACCATCTTTCCATTGAGATCGTGGAATGTCCTCTGCAGAACTTTGTCTACAGCGTCCTCTGACTCAAAAGAGATGAACCCGAAGCCTCTCGGTCGCTGGGTTCTGTGGTCATACATCACCACAACGTCAGTGATCACCCCAAACTGAGCAAAATACTTTTTGAACTCAGCTTCTGTCACCGACGAAGCCAAACCTCCGACAAAGATCTTCTTGCTGTTTACTGGGCCAGGTGAAACCTGGAGACTAGTGTTGTTACTTTTGTTCAATACTAGGTGATCATCTCTTGGAACTGCCTTCTTCGCCTCAACCTGTGATCATGGAGAGAAAAATAAATCTTAACTCACAAGTTGATCCTTGCAGCAAGATTTAAAGCCTCACGCAGAACATTTAGCTTTCTAATTTTAGGATCACAAGAATGACAAAGAAAGCAGTTTGTTATTCATTATGTACAAGTTTCTTAAACCAACTATTATTGAACATGATAATTTGGCAAATCGTGAAGCCTTGTCATCGTTGAGAATAAATCAGACCAATGAGAGTTCAAGAGAGCAGCTGTGTTAGATTAAGCACAATGAAATGTTCAACATTAGCAGAGAGACATGGTACAAGATATAGTCTAAAACAGGAATATGAATAAAAAAGAATAGCTTTGCTTCGAGGAGCAGCAACCTTGTAATAAAAGATTGATACTCAAGCAAATGTAGTATTGGTTTACAAAAGGGGTTTGATGGAAACACTTACAAGTTTACCATCAATGACGTGTCTGAGCAACACGACTCTCTCAGCGACAATGGGGTCAGAGAAGACAAGGAAACCAAAGCCTCGAGCACGACCAGTGGCTCGATCCTTCATGATAACGGCCTCCAAAACCTCACCGAAACTCTGAAAATACTCGAAGACGATCTTCAGTGGTCTCCCAAGAGATCCCACCGATGAAGAGCTTACATGATTCCATCTCCATTCTGCAACAAAGGAGCGTATACATATAACACATCTTGATCCAACTAAAAATGCTTATGAAGAGATTCAAAAATCGAACAAACGTACCTTTTGGAAAACAGTGAAGGATGTGTCGATGAAAACGAACTACTGGGTCTTGATCGGATTGTGAGAACCGATCGACCCACGATCCTGGATTCCTGCAAACAAACAAACACACACACATGGGTCGATCAATAAAGGTGTAAGCTTTGAAGAAGAGATTAAAAACCCATAATAACAGAAGAAAGAGAGAGATAAAGAATCTGATAAGTCACCGAAGTTTAAGAAAAGGGAGAAGAGGAAGAGAAGGGAGATTGAAATCTAAGAGATTGGAGAGGATGAAGCTTTTAATAAGAGGGCGTGAGGCCATCTTTTCTCCTCTCTCTCTCTCTCTCTCTCTCTCTCTCTTTTTTGATGGTTTTCGTCCAATAATAAAAATGGATTTTACTGTTTTTATTTTGGAAATGGCCAAAAAGAAAATGGAGGATGGAGTTTGTAGTAGGAAGAAGAGAAACAGCAAAATTGGCAAGGAGAAGCTCTTTCTTACGTTTTGGTTTTATATGGAATGTTTGGCTTAGAGATGATGGCATTTTCGTCTTTTCGTTTCTTCTCTCTGTAATAATAGTTTAAAAGAAATTAATAATTTATAACCGACTGTTTGTTGGTTTCTAGTACACACTTTTGCCCATTTGTTTAAAAATCTTGGCCTTTTTAGTATTTGGATGAATTTTGATTTTCAAAATCTAACATGAATAAGACATGGGACAACTTGAAAGATATAATTAATTAAGATCGTTATAGAGTTAATTACGGATTTATGCTGATCATCCCAAATCTTTTTTTTTTTTCGGAATTTGTTTCCATTTATTTTGAAATATCAGTTTTGTTATGTTTTTATTTTTCACATTAGTCGATAACACATCAGCATCATTACGTACCAAACATATTTTTCATCCAATGGTTTCTTAAGCAGCTAACTATGAAAAGATTTAACATGTAATTTTATAGACAATAATTATTTCTCATTGCGAATATTTGATTGAGCTTACTATAAATTGAAGAAGACTGGAAATTTTATAAAAAATAAAAAATGGGGAATCAAAGTGGGCAGGAACATGGGGGATTGAATGGTTGATGACGATAAAGATTGACATCCCACGAATTTTATTGTCCATATATATCTCTGCTTTTCAAATAAATTTATAATTGAATTGAATGATTATTAAAATAATTCAGTGGAAGATGTTTCAAGGACAGAAGGCATTCCTTGTGCATCCAAATTATTACCAACTTTCGTTCCCATACTTTATACTCATTCATCTTTATTCCATCAAACTTAATCACTATTTGATTTTTAATTTGGTCATTCTTTGCTCTCTTTTAGAAAGTTACTTACATAAATCTCTGTATTTTGTTTCTTTGGTGGTAATATAATTTTTACAGATCAATTATCCACCGTTGACAACAATACAAGTCTGCATGCATCATATATATATAGATCATCATATACTATAAAAACAAAATGTTCGTATTTACAACACATTGGTTTATATCACCAATTAATTTATTCGCCCGCCCAACATTTAATCCAGAGTTTAATAATTCGTATTACCTACCATTTATTCATTAGTCTATTGATTTCACTAAAGAAGGGACATCGAATGTTTAATCTGCGAGTGTGCCACATTATATTAATTATCCTCCACTAACCATAATACTTAGATGTTTTTATAGCCGACTAGGGTAAAACCGCCCTATAGGCGTATCTTAAATTGTAATGAAATTTTGGTGTATTCGTACTATCAGTTGGAAAAAAAAAATTTAAGAAAAGAAATAAAAAGTGAAACTCAACAAACAGTAAAAAAACAACCAAAATATCAAAGATTCAAAAGATATGATTGTCGATGTTTTTTTAAAAAAAAATGTCATAGCGTTCGCTTCAGGTGAAGGCTATCTAATTGAGACATGGCTTCTGTGAGATACGATTGCACAAAGAGAAGAAGCCTTCAGTCCATCCCAAATTTGGAGGATTGGGCAAATGCTTCATGAACTTTGGGCAGATGTTTTCCTCCTATCGATGTCACTCTTGAGCTAAACAGAAATATACATTGAGAGACTTATTAGATGATTAAGCTATGGTTAAAGGATTTATATAGTTATATGTACAATCACTAAACTTAATACAATACTTTCAAGAGAGTGCATCTACTAAGCATGTGATGCTTTTGACTATTGAACTCTTTCATCTCCATGATGCAGTAGGGACAAACAAAATAATCAACTTTGGTGAAGAATATACACACTACTTGGTCACATCTCACAAAATATATTTCCATTAAACGACAAACTTAAAAGCAAAAAAATAAAGACATGTTCTGATGTTCAAGATGTTGTACCTGAATCCATGCTCCATAATAACTTCGGGCACCTAAAAATAATTAAAAAGTAGCTCAAAACCATTAGTTCATGAAGCATTTCATCAGAGCAACAATATGAAAATCATTTTCATACAAACCATATTAGAATCAGAGAAATTTCATTTGCTACAACAGCAGCAAAAAAGATCTCGGAGACAGACAAAAATGTCAAGTTAAGTTTCATAGATTATTTCATGGTTAAGTACTTAACAGCAACACCTTGTATAGCTAACAGCGAGGGAAGATGAGGAGGCCAGCCTTTGCTGGTTGTGCTTGACGTTGATCTAAGGAGTTAAGTCGTGTGTTTAGTGCTTGACGTTGGTCTATGGAGTTAAGTCGTATGTCTAAAGTGATAAATTAAACCATCGTATTAGTTGGGATTTTTATAATTGTAGACGAAACGACGCCATGGAAGTCACGAACGATTCTACATGACGATTCGTCAAAATTGACATCCCAAAACTCTATTGTTGCTGGAGAACGTCAGAGATCTATGACGTAGATGAACCCTAATTTATGGGACTAGACTGGTCTCCACATTGAAACATAAGCCCAATGTGTTTTTGTAAATTGGACGGGTGTTGCGCTGGGAGCACATGACGCTGATGTGTCTTCACCAGGAGAGAGCAAACAATACTTTATATATATATATATATAAAATAGATAAATATATATATATATATAATTAATATTTAAAATAAAATATATGATAGTAATTTTCTTTTTTTAAAACAGTTACTAAACAAAAGAAAGGTTGAAAATTATTGAAAGTGATTTTCCTTTTTAAAAAAAAAAATTTGAGAAATATTTTTATATTACAACTAATGAAAAAACGAATTGTAAAAAATTAATGTGGAAAACTTATTAATTGTGACTAAAAATAATGATTTGATAGTAATTTTATAAAACCTAAACAGAAGATTATTATAAAAATTAGTTTATAATAATTATTTTTAAGTTTCTAATTAACATTATCGCGACACATGACAATAAAAAAAGATATTAACATGTGTTAATTGTTTATAAATATATAATAATTATCTAAAATAAATGGCTTGGTAATACTTTTTTTTAAATCATAAAAAAAAGAATTTTAAAATGAGTGATTTGATAATATTTTTACCTTTATAAGAATTTGATGAAGAACACAATATTAGAAATAGTAAAATAATAAATTATAAAAAAAATTATTTTAAAAATTATATAATTATAATTGGAAATTGTTATTGATAGTATTTTCCTTTTCTAAACTTTGGATAAAATATAATTCTAATTTTTTTTTTTGATGAAATTATTTGATAGGAGTCTTTTTTTTCTTTTAATTTTAAATTTCAAGAGTATTTGATAGAATTTGTTTTTCAAATAGTAAATAAATTTGATTTGTTTTTTTTTTTTGACAACAAGACATTTACAGACTCATATTGACTCTGTAAACCAAAACGGTAACTCCGCATCCATGTAAGCAACGAAAGACGGTTGTTTCCTACCACTGCGTGCTAAGTTATCCGCCCGTTGGTTCTCCGTTCGAGGTACATGAACGACGTCTGAGTTGAGGAAGCTTCCTTGTAAAAACTTGATATCTTTCAGATAACTTTCAAATGCTGGTCATTCTTCTGGTTCCGAAACCATCTTCACCAATTGAGAACAATCCGTGGCAAACGTAACCTGAAACTGTCTTAAATTCTTCATACATTCTATTTCCCAAATCAAAGCCTTCACCTCCGAATGAAAAGGTGAAAGACATGCCCTTACATTCTTTGCCCCTAATAAACCATCAAAACCCGGTAAGGTACTATACCAGCCTTGTCCTGAAAATAGTTCCTTATCTTCCCATGATCCATCTATAAAGCACCAACGTCCTGACGTTACTAATGGGATTCTGGTCTGCACCTGAAGTTCCTTCTTTTGATCAGTGAGTATATGTGCCTCAGCCCAAAGTGTTGATTCCAATTATGCTAATTTAAGTGTTTCCCTTGGGCCAGTATCCAGATTACTAAATACTTTATTATTTCGACCTTTCCATATATACCATAATATCCAAGAAAATTGATGGTCATCCATCTTTAGATTAACTCTCCAAAAAAGATGATCCATATTACCAAAAAAAGACCTTGTAAGAAAAAAATTGGGATTCGATGGTATTTTAGAAAATGCCCACATTTGACGTGCTGGAGGACATTCAAAAAACACATAGTATATTGATTCTTCCGGGTTTCCACATCGAGCACAACATATGTCCCCTTGTATTCCTCTCGCTCTGAGGTTTTTCATTACCGCTATACAACCTGAAAGGAGTTGCCATAAAAAAATGCTTAATCTTCGGCGGACACCACACTTCCCAACATAAAGCTTTAAGTAAATCCACTGTGGGCCCAATAAATTCTGGTGGTTTTTCCTTATCAGGATATATCCGTTCTACTTGATTCCATGATTTAACAGAATATTTCACATTGTTAGTGAAATGCCTTCCATTCCTATCTTCCATTTGATGTTTACTTAATGGGATACTTTCAATGATTTTTACATCATGAGGATTCACTAAAGCCCTAATTACCTGAAGGTTCCAAGTTTCGGATTTCGAGTTGATGAGAGAATCCACTGTTAGATCCGGGTAACTGTGTTGAAGGTTTTTGTTTGCTGGTCTCGGGCGAGTGGCTGGGATCCAATGATCATTCCATACCGAAATAGAAGATCATGTTCCCACCCTTTTAATTAGTCCTTTACAAACCAAAGATCTAGCAGATATAATACTCTTCCAGCCATATGACGGAGAGTAAGAGCGGATTGGTTCTAGGGGTGAAGCATTCCTATAGTACCGTCCTTTGAAAACTCTAGCAAAAAGAGTATTTGGCTTTTCGATCAGCCTCCACATTTGGTTTCCAAGCATCGCCGTGTTAAAATAAATTTGATTTGTAAAACAATTTTTCAAATATTTCATATAAATAACAAAATTTTATGTTTAATAATAAATTTTGATGTTTAAAAGATCACAATAATAATATTTGTATATAGGATTAAATTATCTTTTATTTTTCACCATACATAATAGCATATACAAGGAAAGTATTATAAAAGTTTTTTTCTTCACACAACTTTAAATTTCTTTACTATTAATTTGCTATATCTTAGGATGATGTTATAACTGTCATAAAATTATGATGTCGTTGTGAATGAGCTTATGTCACCATTATGTTTATGTGTTTATATGCATATACAATATATACAATATATAAGTAGCTATAATGTCACTTTGAAAGAATTAAAAAATATTGTCAAATGTGTGCATTAGTGTTGGTGAAAATTATTTATTTCAAATAAAAATTAAAGAATCAGATTTTTAATCTTTGAAACTTTGCAGTCTCAAAGATTCATAAACACATAAAGGTAAATATACTACATAGTATATATTTTTCTATTTTAGTAAACTTAATATTTTAATTTTGATTTATTTCTATTTAATCAACTTTGTGGATAAGAATTGTAAAAACAAACACAAAGAACGAAGATAACAAATTTAAAGTAAAACATGTGAGAATATTTAGAAAACAACAAAGTGTTTAGCAATCTGGATATAGATCCAAGAGAAACGTTGAAAATAGCGGAATCAACACTTTGGGTCCATACCAGCAATTCCATACCAGCAATTCCAGGAAGATGGTCAGAGAATGGTACATCAAGTACATGACAGGTCCATACCAGCAATTCCAGGAAGATGGTGTTTCACTGATGGTTCCTTGAAAGATAAGGACATATTTTCCAGACAAGGCTGGTACAACACTTTACCGGGTTTTGATGGATTGTTAGGAGCAAGGAATGTCAGGAAAAGTCTTTCACATCTCCATTCGGAGGTGGAAGCGCTATGGGCAATGAAATGCATGAAGAATTTAAGACAGTTTCAGGTCACGCTTGCAACGGATTGTTCTCAATTGGTAAAGATGGTTTTGGAACCAGAATAATGGCCAGCATTTGATAGTTACCTGGAAGACACCAAGCTTTTGAAAAGAAGCTTCCTCAACTCAGAAATCGTTCATGTACCTCGGACGGAGAATCTAGAGGCGGATAGCTTAGCACGCAGTGCTAGGAAACAACCGTCTTTCGTCGTTCACATGGATGGAGAGTTACAGATCTAGTTTACAGAGTCTGTAAATGTTTGTTGTAAAAGAAAATTAGAAAATCACATTCTTATGCTCAATTTATATTTTAATTCCGTAGTGTAACATTAACTATTGTGAATTGTGTTGCTTTTAATTTGTTTTAAACCCTAGAAACAATACGGAGAATTTACACCAATTTTTTTTATATATGTTTTAAGTTTAATAACATACCATTAATATTATTTTTAATTTAAATAAAATAGAACTATTTATAAAGTTTGGTTCTTCAAAGTTGCTGATTAACATGATCGTAACACATGGCGACTAAAATTTAAGATTGTGACAAGTGTTAAAAATGTTAACTTTTTGTAAATCAAATATTTGATAATAGTTTTTTTAATCCTAAACAAAATAGAATTGAAAATATATAATTATATTTATCTAAAATAAAGTATTTAATAGTAATTTTCCTTTTTTATAAATCCTAATTAAAAGAAAATTGGAAAGTTTATTTGAAAGCAATTTTCCCTTTTAAAAAGAACTTCATGAAAACATTATATTAAAATGGTGGCATCAATAAGTTGTAAAAATTGTAACTGTAAAATATCTAAATATAACCGAAAATAATTATTTGATAGTAATTTTTATTTTCACAAATCATAAACCAAATATAATTGTAAAACATTATTTTATAGTAATTATTCCAAATTTTCTTTATAGATACCTAACAGAAAGTACTTGATAGTAATTTTCCTTTTCTAAAATCCAAAATGAAATATAGTTAAATATATATATGTACACGTATAATTATTATTTAAAATAAAATGTAATATAGTAATTTTGTTTTTTTAAAACAGTTACTAAACAAAAGAAAGGTTGAAAATTATTGAAAGTGATTTTCCTTTTTTTTAAACCAAATTTGAGAAAAACATTTATATGAAAAGTAATGAAAAAACGAATTGTAAAAAATAGTAATGTGGAAAACTTATTAATTGTGACTAAAAATAATTATTTGATAGTAATTTTGTAAAACCTAAACAGAAGATTATTATAAAATTAGTTTATAATAGTTATTTTAAAGTTTCTAATTAATTAACATTATCGCGACACATGACAATAAAAAAATTAAGATATTGACATGTGTTAATTGTTTATAAATATATAATAACTATCTAAAATAAATGGTTTGGTAATACTTTTTTAAATCATAAAAATAGAATTGGGCTTTTGGCAGAATTGACCTATAACTTAAAGTCAAACACAAAACTAACCTCCTTTTTTTTTGAAAATTGGTTTTGCCCTATTCACCCCACAAGTTCATATAATTTACGAAAATGCCATCAATTTTTTTTTTCTTTTTTTTTTCGAAAATGACATTTTTACTCTCTCACCCTCATCATCTTCAAGTAATTACAAGATTGCCATTGTCATCAATACCACAACCACCATGAACAACCAATTTGAAGCTCTTAATGCTCCCAAAATCGATTTACCCTTCTTCTTTTTCCATTCTTGTGAACTAAACACAACATATCTCTCACTTTCTCTCCACAATGAGCTAAAAAAACCCAAGATTTTGATTCTAAAATTTTTATGGTTCATAGAGTC
>NC_027749.1:41491635-41503009 GCF_000695525.1 Brassica oleracea var. oleracea
TTTTACCTTTATAAGAATTTGATGAAGAACACAATATTAGAAATAGTAAAATAATGAATTATAAAAAAAAATATTTTAAAAATTATATAATTATAATTGGAAATTGTTATTGATAGTATTTTTCCTTTTCTAAACTTTTGAATAAAATATAATTCTAAAAGTTTTTTTCGATGAAATTATTTGATAGGAGTCTTTCTTTTCATAATATCCTAAACAAAATAAAATTTTAATTTCAAGAGTATTTGTTAGAATTCGTTTTCAAATCGTAAATAAATTTGATTTGTAAAACAAGTTTTTCAAATATTTCTTATAAATAACAAAATTTTATGTTTAATAATAAATTTTGATGTTTAAAAGATCACAATAATAATATTTTTTATATAGGATTAAATTCTCTTTTATTTTTCACCATACATAATAGCATATACAAGAAAAGTATTATAAATTTTTTTTTCTTCACACGGCTCTAAACTTCTTTACTATTAATTTGCTATATCTTATGATGATGTTATAACTGCCATAAAATTATGATGCCGTTGTGAATGAGCTTATGTCACCATTATGCTTATGTCACCATTACGTTTATGTGTTTATATGCATAGACAATATATAAGTAGCTATAATGTCACTTTGAAAGAATTGAAAAATATTGTCAAATGTTTGCATTCAAGTGTTGGTGAAAAATATTTATTTCAAATAAAAATTAAAGAATCAGATTTTTAATCTTTGAAAATTTGCAGTCTCAAAGATTCATAAACACATAAAGGTAAATATACTACATATATATTTTTCTATTTTACTTAACTTAATATTTTAATTTTGATTTATTTCTATTTAATCAACTTTGTGGATACGAATTGTGAAAACAAACACAAAGAACGAAGATAAAAAATTTAAAGTAAAACATGTGAGAATATTTAGAAAATCACATTCTATGCTCAATTTATATTTTAATTCCTCAGTGTAACATTAACTATTGTGAATTGTGTTGTTTTTTAATTTGCTTTAAACCCTAGAAACAATATGGAGCATTTACACCAATTTTTTTTTATATATGTTTTAAGTTTAATTACATACCATTAATATTATTTTTAATTTAAATAAAATAGGACTATTTAAAAATTAAATACAAAAAATTTAGTAATTTTTTTAATATTATATTATTCCAAATCTTGTCTCTTATATAAAAGCTTTGCTCTTTTTAATTATTTGCTCTAGTAATACTCAGGCCCGGCCCAGCACCTTGTGGCGCCTGAAGCCCAAAAATTTTAGATCCATCAATAAAATATATAGCCTATAAAATTATAAGAGTAAAGAATAGACCATAATAGCAACAATCAATACACCATTGTCATCTGTAACAAAATTACTACCCTTAAAATATATAACATAATTTTGGCGCCTCGAGAACTTTGCCCGCTTTAGCCAAGGGCAGACCCTGTTAATACCCTACATTGAAAGATTAAGCAGTCTTACTAAATCGGGAAATTTTATTTTGTAAGAAACCACCGCATGTCCGTTTTTAGAAGTGAGGGAAGGATGAACACTATAGTGGCCCCACATTCATAAAAATGAAAAGCCTTTCCAAAAGGCTTATTGGGCCAACATATAAAACCTTTTCAGCCCATATATATTTACAAGTGGGCCGAAGATAGAGACTCTGCCTCCCTCTCCCCTATCTTCCGCTCCAAAGGAAGGAATACGACCTAGAAAATAGAAAGAAACTCTCATTCGCAGTGTCGCAGCCTCTCAGGTACAGTTTCTTTGTTAAATCAAAGCTATTGCTTGAGTATTCGTTATCTGTGCATCAATCTATGCCTTCCATTTTGAAATTTCGAATTTCGTATCTTCTTTGGTCCAATTTGTAGAAACATGATTTTGTTTCCCTCTACATCAATTGTTCCTTTTAACTATGTGTAAAGGTTGAAACTTTACTGGAAAATTCTTCCACTTGGCTTGATTTTTTTTTGGTGGGTTTGCTTCAGTTCTACTCGGAAGATGCATTGCATTAGGAGCTCAATCCTCCAGCATTTGAGACTCAGAGTGCCGGTCAGATCGGTTTTGCTTCTCGAGAAGGAGAATGTTTTAATTAGTAAAATGAATTTCACATCAGGAGGAGGCCAAGATCAGGTTTTGAGTAAGGTTATTGAACTGGTTAAGAAGTACGACACGACCAGTGCCTCTAAGGTACAACACTGCTTCTGTTTCTTCTTGTTTGCATACAGTGTTTTTACTTTTTAGTGACAAAAGTTGTTGTAACACTGTTTGATTACAGGTTACTGAAACGGCTGACTTTAAGAAAGATTTGTCGCTGGACAGTTTAGATAGGGTGGAGATAGTGATGGCTATTGAAGAAGAGTTCTCCGTTGAGATCCCTGATGAAAAAGCTGATAAGCTTACTTGTTGTGCTGATATTGCAAGCTTCATAGTCTCTGAAACTCAATCCAAGGCGCCAGAGTCCTGACTTTATTTCTTGTCTTCATTGTTCTGTTAGTCAAAGTCTAGAGACATGCTTCTCTCAGCCATTTTCATTTGTGTCACTGCTGTTACATTTCATATGAAGTATTCAAGTGTGATCACACTACTGTTGTACCAAAAACATGAGAACCTTTGCTCATAATATGATGCAAACGTCAAATGTCTTTTCCAAGTCTGGAAACTGCGTGGATCTGGGAAGGAAGATGGATTCAAACTCACCTAAATCATGAGTAACAGTTTTGAGCCATTTGGATCTACTTTTGTATCCAGTGTGAAACTTGATGACAACAGTAGCACCTGTGAGGATCATGTTAGTATTCATATGGAAGACAAAAAGCAAAGGGACGAGTGAATAGGTAGAGAAAATACCTGGAATAACTAAAAAGTTAAGGCGAGCACGTGAAGTGTCACAGATGATAGTTTTTATTCACCGTAGGCAACTGTACTCTCTCGAGTCACACCCACATTTCAGTTTTTTAACACCCGAGTCTAGAGATTTCACTTTTGTGGGTTTGGTCCTCGCCATGTTAACGGAGTCAGCACTAGCAATACTAGGACTGAGATTTTAAACCGAACTGAATTGAAATTTGGTTAGTTTGATTAGTTCGGTTGGATTTGACAGGTTTAAAACAAAATTTTGGTTTTCGGTTCGGTTTTGTAATCGGTTAGTTTGGTTTTTCAAGAGAAAAAAGATTTTTTTTTTGTTAACCTAATTTTGAACCGAATTAACCAAAATTTTCTGTCGAACTAACCGATTTTTTTTGGTAAAAGCTAACTAACCAAAATTACACGATTCTAATCGAATTTTTAAATGAAATATAATCAAATCAAAAACTTGGGTTAGTTTTAGTAAAGAAATTAAAACCGAACTTTCAGTTCAATTCGGCGAGATTTTTTTGTCGAACCGACCTACCCAAATTTTGAACTACACGACCCCGAACTATCCGAACACGCAAGCTGCTTATGCAATACCCTAAGTTAAAAGGTGTAGTTGACGAAACAACAATTTATCAAAATTTTACCAAAGAGGAAAAAGAGTATGGGCCAGAAAAGTTTTAGTTACTAACAGATCTATATATGGCAACTTGGACAATTAGGTTTCAGGTAGGCAACCATTAGTTATTTATGTCATTAGGAGACTAACTAAAGTGATAGCTATGAACTTCTTCAAAGCTTTAGAACAAACTAAGAACAATAAAACTTTACTTTGGGCAATTAAGATTGGCTTTTTCATTCATTTAAATAGAGAAGATACAGAAACAAAGCGGAGTCGTAAACTCCTTTCAACATGGGAATTAAGGGAAAGTGGAGGAGATGGGTTTCCTATATACAAGGAAGACCTATTCTCTCCTCCTTATTATCAACTAAAACAAAATGCAGAAAAGAAACAATTAAGATTCTACGTAATCAATTACGTAGTGTATTTCGGTTTGGAAACTTGGTTTGGTTTGAGACGTGTCGGTTCGGTTCTGTAACTCTATCACTAAGTATGTCATTATAGTTAATTAATCACGCGCTTAGAAAAGCAAACTGTGGTCGGGTCCACCGGAAAAGATCGAGACCGTCGAATGTGGGAAACTGGATCCTTTCCTCAACAGCTGTCTGATCTGATTGGTCGATCCAGCTTGATGGCAATGAACTCCACAACAACCACATCCAATCCCATTTCATTAAAAAAAATTTACACATTAAAACAAGAAAGGTAAAATTGACCGATAGGTCGTTGAGTGGCAGTTACCCTCTATCTCCAACGCCTTCCTCTTCCGCTCCGTCTCCTTCACGCTCCGGCTCATCCCGTTCTCTGTGTCAACCACTCTCCCCTTCAGCGCGTGCGTCTTAAAATTAACAGACAAAAGGTGGGCTGGGTCCACTAACGGCCCACACACGTGGCATAGCCTTAAAGGGCTGTTAATCCTCATTAAAATCTGACGGTTGAGCACGTACCCAGTTGTCAGAACCTTATCAGTGAATGGACGATTAATGTAAAACACACCTGTCAAGCGAACAGAAGTCGTGCATCGTCGCTTTATAAAATCGCCGGCGAGTCATACAATCTCAGCCGACACTTTGAATTCGCTTTCCAAAAACTCTAATTTTCTCGCTTCAGTCAACCATCATCAATGGTGAAGCCATGATGATTTGAAAAAGAGTGAAGTTTCTGTTTATTTTTTTTCTATAATTTCGTAGTAGTTTTCATAAATGGGGGATTCCGACAAGGACTCCGGTGGAGGGCAAAACGGACAGTCTCCGTTGTCTCCCAGAGAGCAAGACAGGTTCCTACCGATCGCTAACGTGAGCAGGATCATGAAGAAGGCCTTGCCAGCGAACGCCAAGATATCCAAAGATGCTAAAGAGACGATGCAGGAGTGCGTCTCTGAGTTTATAAGCTTCGTCACGGGAGAGGCGTCGGATAAGTGCCAGAAGGAGAAGAGGAAGACGATCAACGGCGATGATTTGCTATGGGCTATGACCACTCTAGGGTTTGAGGATTACGTTGAGCCGCTGAAGGTTTACTTGCAGAGGTTTAGGGAGATCGAAGGGGAGAGGGCTGGAGTGGGGAGGCCACAGACAGGTGGTGAAGGTGGAGAGCATCAGAGAGATGCAGGTGTGGGCGATGGCGGTGGATTCTACGGTGGTGGGATGCAGTATCACCAGCATCATCAGTTTCTTCACCAACAGAACCATATGTATGGTTCCACAGGCGGTGGTGGGGGTGACGGTGGAGGAGGAGCTGGCTCCGGTAGGACTAGAACTTAAAAGAGATTGGTGAAAGAGGAGCTCTGTATATAGATACACTTATAAACATGTAAAACTATTTAAGTATCATCTTGGTTATGTAAAACTAAACTTTGAGGCTATGTAAAGAGAGAGCAAGTGTGTATTTGAAACAATATGATTATTGATTAGCTAACGGATCTGCTCCGTTTAGTCTTGTATTTAAACTATTGGATTTGAATGAAAATATTCTCATTTGGGATGGTTTGGTATTTTGGGTGAGAGAGTTGAGAAGATTCAAGTGTCAATATGCTTACAAAGGAACCAGCTTTGATGAAAACTATAGAGACTTGCTTTGCTTGTTGTCAGAAAGAAGGTTAATGGAGGTCGCGGGTGTTGAAGTACAAGTTGCCTTGTTGATCAGGTGCAGAGACACGGAGAGGAGTGAAGCCTTCGTAGTCTCCGTTGGCTTTAGCAGAGCAGATGGCTGTCATATATCTTAGTAGCTCATGATTCTGTACGAATGGTTGCTTTGTGTATTCATCCCATGGCATCCACTAGAGCATTTTTTTTTTTTTTAAAAGAGACGAGGTTTGTGAGTGTTTTTGTGGTAGAGATTGGGGGGTGATTGAAAGGGGTGAAAACGATACCTGAGCTGCCTCTATCTCTGTCTCCTGTGCATTGATCTCCAAAGAAAGGGGCTTTAACATGCACACGAAGAACAAATCTGACTTTCCAAAGAAAGCTTTGTGGGTCTGTCTGCCAGGATTTAAAACAAGACAAGAGTCAGTTATGTTGCAACATAAGCAGCAGATGATTTGGTAGTAGTAGGAACCTGAAAGCCAATACTTGGACAAATTCTGTATCCACCTAAAAACATATGATCCAGAGAAGAATGGGATTAGCTTTCAGTCTGATGTAACATGTAAAGGTGATGCAAGAAGAAAGGCTTACTCCTGTCTCTTCTTTCACCTCTCTGACCGAGCCATCATGGATGTATTCACCCTGAGTCACACGCGCACACACACACACACACATATGAGATTCGGAACCAGACTGTGTAATGGGATTTGATAAGAAGCAGAACCTCATTGACTACTCCGGTGGGGAACTTCCAGATACCTTGGCCTTGAAATCTTCCTGTCTTCTCTTGAACCACCAGCACCTTTTGGATTCAAACACAAAAACAGAGATGTGAATCAGTCTTGAAACTGTTCCTAATAGACAAACAGAAGAATCTCATGTCACCACACCTCTTTATTGTGGTTAATGACAAAGGCACCAATGCCAACACGGTGAGAGGCATTGGAAGGAATTGTATCGCCTTCTATGGGAATCCAATACACAAGCATCAAGTAGTCTTTCTCCGCGTGATGAAACCAGAATCCCTCCTACTCACAAAAACACAAGCAGTTTTTGTTATAACCTACAAAAGGGGTTGGCAGAAATCTGATTGCAGTGTAGTAAGCATCAGGTAAACAACACCTTAACAGCAGCTTCGGCAAGACCGATAAGCTGTCTAGGCAATTTGATCCACACTCCCTTCTTTCCCTGCGTATACAAAAAAAAAAAAACGTTTGAAGCTATCATACACATCACTTCAGTTATTCACTTTCTCCACTCTCTTTACGGGAAAAGGGAATACACTTTCTCATGATCATCCTATCCTATCTATTAGATCAATCTAACAGGAGGGACAGAGAAGAAGAAAGAAGAGAGAGAGAGAGAGAGAGAGCACCTGGAGAGTCCAGGAAGAGAGAGATGACTGGAGAAGTGCAGAGAAGGCAGAAGGATCCATGGGATGACTAATCTCCGTCATCACGCCGCCGTATTTGTCTTCAACCACCGGAAGCACTGTAACGCCGCCCTTTGCCTCCTCGCCGGCCATCGGGTTCGTGCAGGAGGAAGAAGAAGCGGACATGGATATGTTCCTCGTCGCCGTGGAGCAACTGCGAAAAGCAGAGAACCCATCAGCCGGGAAATGGGGAAAACGCAGACGCCCATTAGCGAGCCGGCGGATTCATCAACAATCTGATAAAGCCATAGCTTTTCGCCAAACGGCAACTCATAGTTCGCTACTCAACCGAACGCAACTTTAAACTCAGAAGGAATTGCCTTTTTTATTTTCTCAATTCTCTCAATCACAATAATATTATTTACAATGTTACAGAAAGATCGAAACTAATCTGCTAAAATGGATCAATAGGATTGCCAACCTGATTGGCACTAATGGCACTTCTCCTCTTTTCCCCAACGTCTAAAACCAATCAAAAGGAACGAACGTTCTGCCTCGAGTATATTTTTATACTATCTGCCAACATCAAAAAGATTAAGATAAATGTCAAAAGATTGTACACACGAGTTTCTCCTCGGAACAATGACACAATAATCTTCTCAATCTTTTAGTATATGATATATAATCTAACGTCTCTTTGATGATGTTCACGCAAAGTGTATGTGACGTGATATGATTTAAAACCGTAGAAAATAGTGTCGGTATGGCTGAGCCACAGACCCCAGAGTATTTCGCTTTTACACGAAACTCATATATTCGTCTGGGGCCGGGTCCGGGTCCGGGTACGGAAAACGACTGAAGTAGGGATAAAACGGTGGTTACCTTGCTCCTTTGAGGGTATAAATGTCAATTACATAGTCACAGAGTCGCACCAAAGTTTTGTTTTTTTTTTTGTTTTTACCCTTTTGAACGAGCCTGGCTTTTACCTGGGCCGTATCTGCCGCCGCCCGTTTATCATTTTTACGTTTGCTCATGGAGCTTCTCGCCGGCAACTGTCGGAAACGACTCGCCGATGACGACTTTGCCGAGGATGTTGACCCGTTCGGTGGTTCAGACTGGATGTACGGCGGACGTTCGCTGAGAAGTCAAGAAAACGACGACGCTTTGGCTACGCTCGCGGACTTGGCGCCGCCTCCGCAGAAACTGAAACCCATCAGGTGTGTTGTTAATAAGGCTTCGCTGGAGGATCGGCATCCGCTTGATATTCTCGCTGGGAGTCTAGACAGGCTTCCGGAGATGGGGTTTCTTGAAGACGGCTGCTTCGATGCTCCTTTGGGGTCGAAGATTGCTGACGTGGAGGAAAGTGGTCAGTCGACGCGTGGGGTTGGGAAGGGTTTAGGGTTTGAAACGGAGGTTCAAGGTCAAATACATGATACATCTCGTGATGGTGTGTCTCTGAGGTGATAAGAACTTTTTGTGCATGTTCGTTTGGTCACACTTCAGTTTTTGGATCTGTTACTGTGAAAAAGTAATTACTTTTCACGTTTATTTGGTAGAATTAGACACTTTAATTCTATGTTGCTCTATTTACTTATAGATTGGTTTATTATTTGAGGTAAACGCGTTAAACTTTGGCAGATAAGCTAACAGATTGATGTGGCTGTCATTACAACCTTTTACAGTGATGGTTTTATTTGGTTTGAGTGTTGTTTATACCTCTAAGCAGTTATTGGATTTTGAGGACAGTGTTCAAATGTGCAGCAAAGATTTGTTAGATTCTGAGCTTGGAAGAGGTTTTATCTGGTCATTATGTTCAAATGTGCAGTATCTCTCTTGATGTTGGTCCATTCACTTAGGCTTGCCTTATCATTTTGAGTTTAGATTGGTTGAACATTTGAGGCAAAAGCATTCAACTTTCGCAGATAAGCTAACAGATTGTCATTTCAACCTTTTACGGTGATGTTATTTGTTTTTGACTTTTGAGTGTTGTGTATCCCTGTAAGCAGTGAGTCTTAAGTTTTTGAATTTTGGGGACTGTATGTTCAAATGTGCTGCAAATATTTGTTAGACGCTGAACTTGGAAGGGGTTTTATCTGGTCTAGATATTGAAGTTGTGTTGGTCTATAGTACTGACAGTTGATTAACATGTTCTTGGTTTTGCAGTCCATCTTTTGATAGTGACAGCGAGGGAGACTCTTCCCAGGGCGTTGGCAAGGCCGTCACGGGTAAAAGAAAGCGGCAAAGTAGGGAAAAGCTGGAGCATTTTATGGAGAAGCTGGTGGGGAAAATGATGAAGCGGCAAGAGAAGTTGCATAACCAACTGATCAACGTGATGGAGAAGATGGAGTGGGAGAGAGTAAGAAGCGAGGAAGCTTGGAGGCAACAGGAAATGGAGAGGATGAAACAGAACGAAGAGGCGCGGAGGGAAGAGATGTCACGCAGCTCAACTCTCATCTCTTTCATCAAAAGTGTAATTGGTGAAGAGATCAAGATCCCTAATGCTTTTGTTCACGCTCAACCACTCCAGACTATTCCCAGACAATGTGAATGGGATCAGACACAAGGAGACGTAAAGTTTGTGTTTCCAGGTGGAAGAAGGTGGCCGCAGGAGGAAGTGCAGGCGTTGATAGCTAGCAGAAGCGAAGTGGAAGAGAAGACAGGAGTGGTTCACAAGGGAGCGATATGGGATGAGATATCAGCAAGAATGAAGGGAAGAGGGTACGAACGATCTGCTAAGAAGTGCAAGGAGAAGTGGGAGAACATGAACAAGTACTACAAGAGGGTGATGGAAAGTAGCAAGAAACAGCCTGAGCACACCAAGACTCGCTCTTACTTTGAGTTACTAGAGAGCTTTTACAAGACCAACTCAGTGACTGCAGAACACTCCGGAGAGAAGGAACAGTGAGGGTTTAAGATTAGTTTTTTTTTGTCACGGAAGCTTGTAGATGATTGCTTTTAAAATTTTGGTGTAGTTCTTTCTACGACTTTGTGTTTTGTAAGGTGTTGAGTTTAGAAGGTTCGAAATAAAGACAAAAACGTTGGTGATTAGGATTTTGTAACGGCTATGGGAGACGAGAAAGAATCCTCGGTTACATCGACTGTGGCTGAACACGTTGTGGAGGCTGTGGGGTAATTACAAATTTACAAATGCCAACACTTGGCCAAGTTTTAGTATTATTCCAATTACTCTTTTGTCTCTCTCGTTTTCTTCAAATGCTTCTAAATTTCAAGCATTTACATCTTTTTATACATCCACAAACCTAAACTCGTGACTTTGAAGAAGGATATGGAACGTGGAGGCTTCCATGGCTACGGCAAGTTCTCCCTCAACAACACCAATCCTTCTGAACCAGGTAGTGCCAGAACATTCTCTGATGTTGTTCTCTGCTTCTTTTTACATCGTCATGTTTTGTAAACTTCTTGTTTGTTTTTGGGTTTACCAGCCAAGTTTTTGATGGCAGCGGGCAGCATGCAGCTATCAGTATTCAACAAGCCTAACAAAACCGCTAATGGTGGCGAAGAGGAGTGCACGGTGAGAGAGCAAGACAGGTTCATGCCTATCGCCAACGTGATAAGGATCATGCGGAGTATCTTACCCGTTCACGCCAAGATCTCAGTCCTCAGACGACTCCAAGGAGACGATCCAAGAGTGTGTCTCTGAGTACATCAGCTTCGTAACAAGGGAGGCCAATGAGCGTTGCCAGCGGGAGCAGCGCAAGACCGTCACTGCGGAGGATGTGTTGTGGGCAATGAGCAAGATCGGTTTTGATGATTACATTGTACCTCCACCGCTACAGAGAGTTGGAGGGTGACAGAGGGGTTAGCTACGGTGCTGGATCCGTTAGTATGACCAACGGCTTGGTGGTGAAGAGGCCTAATGGTACCATGGCCGAGTATGGAGCTGTGGCAGGAATTCACATGGCGCCATACCATTATCATCATCAGAACGGGTTTGTTTTCAGTGCTAATGAACCTAATTCTAAAATGGGTGGTTCATCAAGTGGGGCCAGTGTTGAAGTATATCCGACTCAGCAACATAAGTACTGAGAACAATGGCTAATAACGTTGACAGCTGACAGATGGAGAGTCATAACTGTTAGTAGGCGCAAAAACAATGATGCTTTGTCTCTGAGTATCTTCTCCTTGAATGTTTTCATTTGATATTTCTTGTGATAAACTGTGTCAATAAAGCATTAGGTTTCCAAACAGCATGCGTGTGATCTTCAGTATTGGAACTGATACATGTAGTTAGTATATGCAGTGCGTCTTCACTCAACATATAATATTCCAATTTCATATTCTCAGTCAGCTCCATAAACTAGTGTTCAACGGAAATAGCAACATATCTCATTTGCATATCATCTAGCTACCACTTCCCACAGGAACTTCAACGCATACCTTTTTTCTCAACACTAGACCATGTTTTTTTTTTTTTTTTTTTTTTTT